>NC_064283.1:1541171-1588959 GCF_019186545.1 Solanum stenotomum
GAGTCTTTTCCATCGAACAATGGCAATTTTTTAGATTAGTTGTTTTGTGAAACGTTTCTGTGAGGAGATTAAAGGTTAAGAATTTTGAAAAAGAAAGAGAAGATTAAAGGTTGATTACTTTAAAATTCGTCCGTTTGAGAAAGTTGAAGAAGAAAATGGAAGGAAACCCTTTTGACTTCCCAAAAGATCTTCAAGATTTTATTGAAACTATCACTCAATATTGAAAAGTACACCTTTCTTGGTAAAAAATATTGTTTATCAGAACAAAAAAATAAAAAACTAATTAGGATCCCAAGACTTCCACTATGCCTAAAAAACGGAAAAAAAAAGGTAATGAACGTGTGAATTTGGAACTGATTAGGAGAGAGAATATTTGATAAATATTAATATCCTAATTAAACTCCCTATAACATAGCACGAATTACTAAAAGTATGAGAGAGAAAATCTGTAAAATAAAATAAAATTAAATACTAAAATTAAATGTTTTGTTATGTATGTAATTTAAAAACTTAGTTTGTAATTAAATATAAGTATATTGATATTTTGTTAATAAAAGACTTAAGTAGTATATTTCTGTAATTTTTCCATAAAATAATCTAGTGAAAGTAATTTCTTGTAAAGATCTCTAGATCTTTTTATGGAAGGAGTTTGAATATATATATATTCACTTATGAGTTTCCACTTCGCGATAGGGGTAGACCATAAGATGAGGTAATATTTTTTTGAATTAAATTAAGTTTTAAGGTCCATCTTTCTAATAGGTATTAATTAGAGTTGTATTTTTTAATCATTTCAATTTATGATTTATCGAGATTTTGGGCTTTCACCTTATATTGTTCATGCTTGAAATGTGTAATTCTGAGTGTGTGGATATTGACTTCTTAAATGTGAATCATTTATGGTTTTGATGAATTTTTACCCCATTAGCTAACTTATGGCATGGGTGAGCTAGACCCAAGTTTGTCTTCTTATAGTTTACAAATTCAGATAAATCGCTAACAAAATCATGATTAGTAACCAACTAAGAAAAATGGTAAACATCAACTTAATCATAATTAATCGACCAAATTAGAATGCTAATGTGTATGTATAAATTTTAGTTTTTAACTCTCATTCGAAAAAATATATATTCCACACAATGCCACCCATCCACACGTCAATTATTAAACTTTGAATATTTTAACATAATTTATTCCTTATAATTAATCCTGGAAAAGTCAAACAAATGCATATTCAATTTGAAAGGAAATGTCATGTTTGACTTCTTGATTTTTTTTAATGAAATAAATCTTTAAATTACTAAATAAAAAGATTTGATATTGTTTTCCATATATGCACATACATTTTTAAGGCTAAGCCAATTATTAGAAGAGTACTTAAACATCCATGCATTAGTTAAGTTAAGCTAGTTAATTGTATTATACCAAATCATCAATTGATTGATCTTTAGAATTAATTTAATTAAGTACACAATTATATATCCATAATGCTTCGTATATTATTATGATCATAATAATTTTAATAATTACGCTGCTTTTGCATGCACGGACATTTGTCATTTGACAATTAATCCTTCTCAACGGTTCCTTTAATTTTGTTCTTTAAATTAACAAAACAAAACTAGTGAATCAGTAAAATATCAATTTTAAGCAACACATTGTAATGTGTTTTTGGTGTTTCAAGTGTTCCCTCACTAACTTTTGATAAATCATATATAAACAAAGATAGATTCATAATTTTAAGTTTAGAATTAGATTTTAAATCATAATCGAAATTTAGGCTAAAATTAATAAATTCTGTCAAACTCTTAATTACTTCAACTACAGATGTGTTCGTGCCTGGTCATAATAAGTAACCTTACATTCCCAATCTCAACTAAATAGCGATATAATATCAATGATCCAACTCTTTACCATAATAATTACTATAAGGTTATTTGTCATTACTCTCATCTTATTTTGTGGATTAAAATCTGAAATTTAAAATGTGTGCATTTAAAATTCTACACCTGGTAAGTTATTGAATTCTAATTAGCAATTAATTTAGATATATTAAATATTTTTAAAAAATATATGTCAAATTCAAATTGAAGTAATTATTGGGTTCGATCGAACTCGCCAGACTCTACTCCCATCAAAGCTTACCAAGATGATGAAAATACAAAAGATAAGACAGAAGAAATAGATAGGAAAGTGAGGAGTTGACTTGCTAGACTAATTTGTTTATTCTTCAATTTTTCTTCATAATATCCATTCTCATATATATTGCTTAGTTTATACATTATAATATTCGTACTAATTGTGATGAATAATGCAGTAGTAATTGAACATATAAACAATTAATTATGTAATTGTGCACTAAGCAACCATGACTCACGTCCCCATTATCAGCATATATTGATGAAAATACTATGTATCGTAATCGCATAATTATAAATAATGCTACATATATATTCCAAAGGAATGAATGCAAATTAAGAAATTAAATTTAATTAACAATTAGTACTTTGATTTCTAAACAACGAATACAAAGAGATCTTTGACAGATGGAGGAATTAATTAAACTTCTATAATTATTACTATTATTTCTTTAATTTTTGAGATGATACATCTGACCAAATTGAAAGTATGTAAGATATACATTCGCTGCATGCATCCTCCACTGCATACATAAATAAACAATAGAAATTATTATTTTTTAAATGGAACTGGATCTAACTCGATTACAAAAATATTTACTAGTAGATCACATATTTAGTGTTAATTTGTGGAGACCAATTACCTCATTTACAATTGCGATCGGGACCATTCTTGGAGGTAAATAGGTTGTGTTCGATAGACCATCGACTCAAAGAAAAAACAGTTCAAATCAATTCGAGAAAAAAAAAACGACAAGTGAAGAAGTCATGACAAAATATTGTAAAAGAATACGTCAAATCATTCTAATTAACAATGATCAGTGATTACAATAAAATAATATAATAATCGAAATACATACAAGAAACAACAAATAGTAACATAAATATAAAGGGCAAGAACTACAGAAATAATACTACGATTACTAGTATGAAAAAAAAAGCAATACAATGTTTTTCTATACAAATCTTCTACTCTAGTCTATAACATCCATAATTCATAAATCATAACCTCTTATATACAATCATATTCTCGATAAACTGAACTTCATCATCTTTCATCCGATTACCTCTTTCCAGTAATTCAAAGTATTCAAACACTTCCACAAAGGAGAGAAAACTATAGCTAGAATAACTTGAATTGACTAATTTCTATTCTGTATTATTTGAGATGGTGTTGACTAAATCCTTCAAAATATTCCTAAGCTCAATTTCACATTATGAAATGTCATTCCAATATTCTTTCTTCCTATAAAATTATTTTTTGCAAACTAATCTTTAATATTAGTATTATTTCAACTAATACAAGATAAACCCCAACAGTATATAAAGGACATCCCCACTTCACATTTTCATAACACACTTTCTCTATTAATCCTTTTTTGTCTAAAATTCATATACACTTTATGATGACTAAAAAAACAACTCTTGTTTTCAACATTATTATTATTTGGCAGCTGCTTCTTCTTCTTTTACTATCATGTCATGACTTGAACTTAGCTAATGCTGCAGATGGCAAATGGGACTTACTTATGTCCAACATCGGCATTTCCGCCATGCACATGCAACTCCTCAATAACGATAGAGTCATCATGTACGATCGTACTGACTTTGGTGCATCCAACATCTCCTTGCCTAATGGCAAATGCCGCAACAATCCTAAAGACCTTGCCTTGAAAGTCGATTGTACTGCCCACTCTGTAGAATACGATGTGTCCACTAATTCAATACGACCCCTCATGGTCCAGACCGATGTGTGGTGCTCCTCGGGCTCTGCCACCTCTGACGGTACGTTGGTCCAAACCGGCGGATTCAACGATGGAAGAAATATGGTGAGAACGTTCAAACCGTGCAGCACTTGTGACTGGCAAGAAATTGGAACTGGCTTAATTCAAGGTCGATGGTATTCTGCCAATCAAATTCTTCCTGACGGAAGGCAAATTATAATAGGAGGCCGTGATGCTTTTAACTACGAGTTTTATCCTAAAACTGCTTCGACAAACANTCATGACTTGAACTTGGCTAATGCTGCAGGTGGCAAATGGGACTTACTTATGTCCAACATTGGCATTTCCGCTATGCACATGCAACTCCTCAACAACGATAGAGTCATCATGTACGATCGTACCGACTTTGGTGCATCCAACATCTCCTTGCCTAATGGCAAATGTCGCAACAATCCTAAAGACCTTGCCTTGAAAGTCGATTGCACTGCCCACTCTGTAGAATACGACGTGTCCACTAATTCAATACGACCCCTCATGGTCCAGACCGACGTGTGGTGCTCCTCGGGCTCTGCCACCTCTGACGGTACGTTGGTCCAAACCGGTGGATTCAACGATGGAAGAAATATGGTGAGAACGTTCAAACCGTGCAGCACTTGTGACTGGCAAGAAATTGGAACTGGCTTAATTCAAGGTCGATGGTATTCTGCCAATCAAATTCTTCCTGACGGAAGGCAAATTATAATAGGAGGCCGTGATGCTTTTAACTACGAGTTTTATCCTAAAACTGCTTCGACAAACAAAGTATTTAGTCTTCCGTTTATTCAACAAACTAATGTTCCTAAAGAGGAAAACAATCTTTACCCATTTGTTTTTCTCAATGTGGACGGAAATTTATTCATTTTCGCGAACAATCGAGCTATATTACTCGATTACACAACAAATACGGTAGTGAAAACGTATCCACAAATACCCGGTGGTGACCCGAGAAATTATCCAAGTACGGGTTCTGCGGTTCTTCTTCCTTTAAAGAACTTGCAAGCACAAACAATTCAAGCTGAGGTTTTGATATGTGGTAGAGCCCCAATTGGCTCATACCTCAAAGCGGCAAGAGCTAATACCTTTGTGGGTGCTTTAAATACTTGCGGGCGGATTACAATTAACGACCCGAATCCACAATGGACCATGGAGACAATGCCACTAGCTCGAACAATGGGTGACATGGTAATTTTACCAAATGGAAATGTCTTGATTGTCAATGGAGCCGCGGCGGGCACGGCTGGGTGGGGAATTGCTAGGAACCCGGTTTTGAGTCCGGTAATTTACCGACCCGATAACCCGTCTGGTTCTAGATTCGAGGTACAAAACCCGAATGCAATACCTAGAATGTATCACTCAACTGCAGTTTTACTCCGTGATGGACGAGTTCTTGTTGGTGGTAGTAATCCAAATGAGCTTTACAACTTCACTAGAGTTCTTTTTCCAACGGATTTAAGTTTGGAGGCATTCTCACCATCCTACCTGGATTCAAACTCTACTAATTTGCGCCCACAAATCATTTCTCCCGCTTCTCAAAAAAAAATCAAGTATGGGCAACGCGTTAACATTCGATTTACTCTTTCCGGATCACTCCTCAACACAAATTTGATTAAAGTGACTATGGTTGCACCTGGATTTAACACACATTCGAATACTATGAATCAAAGAATGCTTGTTCTTTCGAATGAAAAGGTAAAAAAGACTGGAATATTCACTTATCAAATCAGTTCGATTTTCCCTAATTCGGGGAAATTAGCACCACCTGGTTACTATATGTTATTTGTGGTTAATCAAGATATACCAAGTGAAGGAATTTGGATCAAGATTCAATAACCACATTGGTTATATTTGTGATAGAGATTAATTCTTTTCTTGATTTTGAAAAATAAAAATAAAATTGTAATAATAAATTAATAATAATATATTTGATTGTTTTGTATTTTTTATTGACGATATATTCCAATCATTTTCTTGGATATTAATAAATTACAACACTTGAAAGATATGTAAATGATGGGATACTATAATGTGGTGGCATGGAAATTAAAAAAAGGGGTAGTATAATGTTAATTAGATAATGTGACCATGCTTCTTCAACATATTCTGTCTTTATATATTTTCTTATTAGCTAGACTATAATTAATTATAAATTATATCTTTTATGCATTTTAAAAAAAATTGACCTCCTGAACTTTGTTTAAATCATAATTAATTTATACTCCCTCCGCTTTATATTAATTCTACTGTACTTACATTATATTAAGAGAATTTCAATTTTAACTAAAAGCACTTAGAATTTGTATAAATATGATATTGAATGACTTGTCTTGACAGTTAGACATGAAAGACTAGTATATTCATAAGTGTCATATTGTTATACAAATCAGGACATTCATATAATTACTAAGACTTGAGGTTATTACTGATTGTTGTTAACAATTCAATAACATATCACGTTACGTTTAAAAGAAATTAAACTTAATTAATTGCATTCAAGTTTGTATAAATGTGACATCTAATGATATTTCGTGACATGAAAAACTGATAAGTCTATAATTGACTTTATTATCCATACAATTCTTACGGATAAAAATTTTTGTTGGCCAATCATAGCAATTCAATAACATGTCACATTACATTTAAGTGAATTAAAATATTTTAGCAAAATTAAACGTTGCATATGTTTAAATTAAATAATTTAATTTTCTCTAATAATCCTATCATTTGTTTTTTGTCCCCACTTTCCTACTTCAAAAACAAAAACAAGGCTCTCACACACACAAAAAAAAAATAATAATTAAATAAATATGAACAATAACTTAATAACATGTTACGTTATATTTGTTTGATCATCTTCATAGATTCGGATCATATTAAGTCATTTTTACCTTGACAAATAAGTCAATATATTATTATATGACAATTCATATTGATTATTCATGAAAACTTTTAATACTTTTTTTTTTTTTTTATAGTTTATTAGATCAAATTAAGTTTTATATATATTGACGTTGTTTGTAAAATCATGTACTATTAACTTGACATACACGTGAAACACACATATCAAAAAATTAGGGTCATAAATATTATATTATAGAATTTTGAAGGAACGATTGATTCAAACTTAATAAGGAAGACGAATTCATTCATTAAAAAACAACTAAAAATATAGCTAGCTCTCATGAAAATAAAAAACAAGGGATCATAATTATATTTTGGAGAATTTCAGCTTAATCATACATTTTCAGGGTTCGTACAAACATGTGATAAAAGAAATTGTAAACTCATAATTGACTTTATTATTATACGAATCATGATATACACTTGTAATATCATTAGGGATTAAGGTCGTTATTGGCTGATCTTAACAATTTAATAACATGCCACAATATATTTAAGAGAATCTCAACTTAATCAATCGCTTTTAGGTTTGTATAAATATCACATTGAATGATATTATCTTGATAGAAACTAGAAAGATCGTTAAATTCACATTTGACTTTATTAATGTACAAATTAGGAAGACATACCATCATTAAGGATTAAGGTCGTTGTCGGCTATTTTTAACAATCCAATAGCATGTTACGTTATATTTAAGATAATTTCAACCTAATAGCTCGTATTAGGTTTGTACAATCATGACATTAAATAATATTATCGTGATATGAAAAGCCGTTAAATTTATGATTAACTTTATTATTATACGATCATGGTATTTGTATAATCATTATGAATTAAGGTTATTGTTGGCTAATATTAGCAACCAATAACATGTCACATTACCTTCAAGCAAAATTAAATAATAAATATTTTAGCAAAATTAAACATTACACATATTTAAATTCAAGTACTTGAACTTTTCCTTCTAATACTCCTATCACTTACTTTTGCTTTTTCCCTTTTCTCACTCTAAAATACGAATTATAATAATAAGATTCAACACAAAACATAAATAAATTAGCTTAACAGATTTAAACGATAGATCATTAAAGTGTCACATTATATTTGTTTGTTCTTTTTCAGAAGTTCAAGCAATATTTAGTCATTTTTTACCTTAACAAACAAGTCAATATATTTTTATGATGATTCATATTGATTATTCACAATAACTTGAATTTAATAAGAAATACAAGATAACTTGCAATAAACTAAAAATTTAACTAGCTCTAACGAAAATAAAAATAGAGGATCATAGTTTTATTTAAGAGAATTTCAACCTAATTGATCAAATTCAATTCATGAGAAAATTTGCAATAAAATTAAAACTGTACCTAGCTTTTACGCAAATAAAAAGTAAAAATCATAAATTCTATTTAAAAGAATTACAATTTAATTGTTCACATGCAAGTTAGTACAAATATATCATCAAATGACATTATCGTTATATAAAAGACCTGATAAACTCATAATTAACTTCATTGAGTTGTGTATATCACGATATCCATAAAATCATCAAGGATTAAATCATTGTTGGTATCTTAACAATTCAATAACAAGTCGTGTTCTGCTTAAAAGAATTCAACCTAACTGATTATATTCAGATTTTGTACACACATGATATCAAATGACATTATTATAACATGAAAGATCGATAAACTCACATATTAACCTTATTATTCTACAAATCAAGACATCCTATGGTCACCAAAGATTAAAATAGTTATTAATTGATCTTAACAATCAATAACATGTCACGTTACATTTAAGAGATCAATAATGTCAACCTAATTGATTGCATTTAGATTTATACAAACGTGACATTAAATGACATTATCGCGACATAAAAATACGGTAAACTCATAACTAACCTTATTATTAAACAAATCCAGACATCCATACAATCACTACGAATAAAAACCGATATTGACTAATCTTAACAGTTCAATAATATGCCACATTACATTTAAGAAAATTTCAACCTAACTAATCACATTCAGGTTCGTACAAATGCAACATCAAACAACATTATCGTAAAATAAAAAATCGACAAACTCTTAATTAACCTCATTATTGTACAAATCAAAACATACATACAACCATTAAAAATCAAAATCATATATTGATTGATCTTAATAGTCTCATAACACGCCACGTTACATTTGAATACAACACGCCACATTACTTTGAATGTATCGCCCAACAAACAGTCTAACAGAAGTTTACGTTACACATTAAATGGAAATGTATCGCCCAACAAACAGTCTAACAGAAGTTTACGTTACACATTAAATGGAATCTTATTTTCATAATCACTTTTTGTCATTTACTTACCAACTCCAAATAAAACAAGGGTTATTCACACCAAAAACATTTAGCCCTCTTTTTGTGTATAAATATAAATCCCCCCAAAAACATATCGCCCATATACTTTTATATATCATACATCAAACGTTTCCTTGAGACAGTAGGAATAGTGATTTCCTTCAGCCGGTGATGCTAACGTGCGCAGCCCCCCCTTTTTCTCCACTCTCTCTCNACTTACTTACCAACTCCAAATAAAACAAGGGTTATTCACACCAAAAACATTTAGCCCTCTTTTTGTGTATAAATATAAATCCCCCCAAAAACATATCGCCCATATACTTTTATATATCATACATCAAACGTTTCCTTGAGACAGTAGGAATAGTGATTTCCTTCAGCCGGTGATGCTAACGTGCGCAGCCCCCCCTTTTTCTCCACTCTCTCTCTTAGAAGATTTCACTCACGCGACCTAAGGAACAACAGCTTCAACATTCAGGTCCGATCCTTTAAAAAAAACCCTAGTTTTCTGGTAATTTTGTTACTTTTTGTTCTCAATTTTGAGCTGTTCTGTGTTGTTAACGATTTACAGGTGTGGAAAGTGTTGAGTTTAGCATAATTGGATGTTTTTTTAGTTACTGGAAACTGAAATAGTATTGTGGAATTGTTTGCATTGGTTCAAAGGGAGAAGATTTGTGTCTTAGGATATGAATGTTGTTGTTGTGTTTATGAAATTGGGGTTTGTTTGGATGATTCAGTAATCTGGAAGGGTTGTATTTTGTATGTTGTATGTGAGAAGGATTTTTTGCTAGGGTTATATGTGGAGGGACGAAGTGTAAGCTTATTGATACCCTAAGGATTTGTGAAATTTGGACTTGTTTTGCTGATTTAGTGTTTGGAAGGGTTGTCTGTTATATGTGGAGGGAGGAGGTGTAAGTATAAATTGATAACCCTAATAAGGGTTTGCTAGATATGGGGGAGGAAGAGAATGTTAAGTTTGGGTTGGAGAGAGGAACTAAGAAGCGGATTGAGATGAAGTTTGATTCAGGAGATGATGAGCCTATTGGGTCTTTGTTGAAGTTAAAAAGCAAAAAACACTCGAAGAAAGCGAAGGTGGATTTAGGTGGTAGTAAGGATGTAATTCAGAAAGCGGTGGTTAAGGGTGAAGATTTGGTTGGCATGGATGATACATTAGCTAGTTTTAGGAAGAAATTGAGGGGTCCGAAGAAGAATAGTGGATCTGTGTCAACAATTGTTAAAAGTTCAAGTAGCAATGCCAGTAAGTTAACTGGGGAATCTCCAGATGGGTCTGTGAAGGTAGCGGCAAAAATTGTGGAAAAGAGTCTGTCAGATGTTGAATGTCTATCTGAAGGGATAATTGATAAGGGTTTCGAGAAAGGGAATAAGAGAAAAGGTAAGAGACCAAAGGTTTCTTCGGAGCTGAAGAAAGTGGAGATATCTGGGGATATGTCCTTGCAAAATGATAAAGAGAGTGGAAAAAGCTCTCCGAATTGCATGGATGGAATTCTAGAAGATTCACTATCAGCTTTTCTGAAGAAAGCACAATCTGGTTTTATTAAGAAATCACACAGCTCTTTGCAGTTGAAAAGAGGGAAGGAAAGTGAAGTTTTATGTGATGTTTTGAACTCTTGCCCTACTGCAACCGAAATCTTTCCTTCCATATCCACAAATATGTGCCAGAAATTGGGTGAAGAAATTCCTGAATCCAATGAGGATGTGCATGTGTCACTTGATGGAGGTTCAGTCGATATGCACTTGTCTGAAAATAAAGAATTTGTGCAATTCATTCAATCACAATCTGATTCAAGGTCAGAGCTTTCTTTGTCTGCATTGAACAATGTTGAGTTGTTGAAATCAAGCATCGCCATAGATGATGCATCTTCCATTGAAGGATCTCAATTAGATGTACCAGCATGTTTTAATAAGATCGCAGGTGTCCTAGATGGTGAGGTCAAATGTCACAGTAAACTTAGTGAGGAGGGAACTGCCACAACAAATAATATTGTGGGTGGAAATTGCAAAGATCTTCATGATGAGGATGTCATGAAGAACTGTTCTACTTTTCATGAACAGTCTGCTTCCAAGGATGGTTTTAGTGATCGTCCAATGGCAACAGGTCGTGATGTTTCGTCTGCAGATACCATTACTCCTGAGAATGTTGAGATGCTTGAGCATCCCACGATAAAAACCAAATTCAATGCTGATATGGATGTGAACTCAAATGCAATTTTAAGCAGCCGAGAAACTCATGTAGATGATCAAATGTGCTCTTCAAATCGAGCAGATGATTCAGGTTCTTGTAGAAGTGTTCAGTTATTGAACAAACTTGATCATACATCTCAAGGAAGCATTGGAAATGTGTTTAGTCGAACTTTGATTTCGTCCACTTCCCGGTTGGAAGGTTCAACTGCAGCCAAGGAGAACACAGACATGGAAGGTTCTGGGTATGCTCAAGTTCGTTTGACGCCTGATTTTATTGCAGCAGAGAAGTGTTCAAGTGACTTTGATCAGCAGCGAATTTCTGTTGATTCTGTTTATGAGCAAGCTTGTGCTCCAGTTTCTTTGCCAAAGGAGGATGGTCAAGTGTTTGTGGGTGGGTCATCTCCAGTGTCTGTAGGAAGGAGTCAGCAAGTTAATGCCAGCCAGATGAAGCAGGAGGACCAAATCATGGAGAATAGTAATGACTTATATGGTTCTTCCAAACAAATGACTATTGATAATGCTGCTATCTCATTGCGCAAATGCAGTTCGGTTTTCCATCAGAGTGAACTGGCTGATGAGAATTGTGAAGGTTCACATCATCAAAGTCGTGTCTTTGTTTCTGGAGATGATGAGGCTGATGGCACATCTTCTCCGTCAATTACACCAGAATGTGATGAAAGTGTTGCTGAAGAGACTGAGTCTAAGCTGGCAGCTGAAGAAAAAGAGCAGAGACTCTTTTCAGGTCAACGTGCTTCACGCAAGACTAAAAAGCGTAGGCACGGGGATATGGCCTATGAGGGGGATGTGGATTGGGACGTTCTGGTGCATGGGCAAGATTTTTTTTCAAGTCATCAAGATGGAGAGGGTAGACATGACTTCAAAACAAGAGAGAAGCTTGACTCGTCGTTGATAGTTATGGATACTGAAAATGGCGGGGTAGCAGCAGTATCTGTTGGACTTAAAGCTCGTGAAGTTGGCCCAGTAGAAAGAATCAAGTTTAAGGAGGTCCTGAAGCGCAGAGTTGGACTCCTAGAATTTCTGGAATGCAGGTAATGACAGATTTTGCACTCTGAATACCATATCCGGTCTTCTAATACCTTGCTATTAAGTGCCTTACAAGAGATTTTTCCATGAGATAACTAAATTATGTTTATAATCTTTCCTTTAATTTTGTTTCTTTGGGTTCATTCTAATCTCTGCTCCGGTTCATTATTGCAAAACTTGAGCTAATCTATGGCTATTTGAACAGAGAAATAAATATGCTCCTGCTTTCCTTGAAAAGTCATTAGATAGAATCGTCTAAGGGTTAAGCGATTAAAAAGAACTGTTCTAAGAGTTAGAACTAGGGACCTCCTTTTGAGGGAAAAAGACCACACAAATAAAGTTCAAAGATAGTTCTTATGGTGAAAGGGGAGAAAGTTCTAGTTAATAGTTTCATTTTTGACTACTTACAACATAATTCAGATGGGTTATCTCTGTTTAGTCTGCTGGCAAGCAATGGCCGTGTTTCTTGTTAGTTTCAGTAAATACTGGGATGATATTGCAAAAAATTCTTCTTCTCTCTTTTAGACAGGTGATGTTGCTTGAAGGTTTAGTTTAGATAAAGTATGCCTTTAAAGCGTAGTATCTTTCCTCCCCTTTTTTATGATTACCAAGAAATCCCCCAGGACTAGTGGCGAACGGTTCAATACATGGTGATAATGGGCTGCCCTCTACCATTCTCCATTCAAATATTAGGATTTTCTCTTTTGTCTGCCGCAAGGTTTGACCTGTGGCATGCACCTAACCCACACATCACAGTGCAGGCTGCACTGTTACTACTAGACTAAAGCCCTTGGGGTTAGCATCTTTCCGTCCCTTGTTCTCTTAGAATTTGAACTTCGGTCTCCCCCCTCTCTCTCTCTCTCCCTCTCTCTCTCTCTCTATATATATATATATATATATCTATCTATCTACCTATGATGTGATAGGCTTATTTTTTGAACGTGCACACACTATTTCTTTAGTTGGCTATGTAATTGGAACAACTTATTGGTTTCTGATGTGTTCACATTGGTGTCATCTCTTATGGTCTGGTCTACCTACCGTGATAACCATTGATCAACAAAAGAGCTATCTGCTTTATCCAATATTTTGTTAAGTTTACTTTGTTTAGTATTTTAGATAATTTTGATAAAGCTAAATATACTTTCTAGTTTATGAATGACTGGAAAGTAATTTCTGTACTTTATTGATAAGGTAAATTGAAAAGTACCTTCTTTATTAATGTGCGTAAAAGCAGTTGGTTGGATAGGTAGGTTTTTCACCCTCCTTTTATGCGTCTTTACATTCATACCCTGGTGGTCTGTAAGAGAAGGGAGCAAGTAGTTTACTTTTCGAACGGGATATTAGTTTCAAATCTATCTAGAGATCCAAAGTACCAATTGTTCCACGATGCATCCTACGAGAATATCATTAGACTATGTTTGGTTCCCAGAAGGGAAGGGAGGGTACGATACAGAGAAGCTAACTTTCTTCCTTCCTTCTTTGGTGAATATTGATTATTTTATTTGAGTTGGGTATGGTTGCTACTTGGAAGGGAAGTAAAAGCAAATATCCTTTCTCATTTCATTTCAGTTCTAGACGGATTGGAAAAGCTGATGTGTAGGGAAATCCAACTTCTCACTTTTGGTTGCATCTCAGCAAACAAGAGATATATCCTGACACTCCACTTTTACTTCTGCTCCAATCTCCGCTTTTCTTCTCAACAAACATATTGTGCACGAGCACTGCAAGTATTCAAATTAGGAACATGAGAGGTGATGATCCGTTTAGGATAGTAATACTATAAGGCTAAATTTCTTTTCTAAATAAAAAGAGAGAATTTAAAATTTCTATGTAATGCAGGTGGGTGGGTCTTTAGGGTTCTCACATTACCCCAACTTGCAGCATGTACTGTAACTTATACACGCCCGACCTTTCCCCTTCTTATATAATTTATACAAAAGCCACTCTTTAGGAAGTTAGGCTTATGTATGTTCATGCATGGACAATTGGAATATTGTTCCGGATACTCTTTTTTTCTTTAAACAGGTTTTCTCTCTTATAACTACAGTCGAGGGGCAGAGGCATACACCCCGGAGTTTCGAACCGGTGTACTAAGTCGAAGCAGATCACCAGAAGCCCGTATGGGATTTCTTCAATGTTAAGAAAGCTCTCTCTAAACTATTCTTGAAAGCTTTCTTACTCTAAATTATTTGTTAATGGGCAGTGGAAATCTAAGTTTTGTGACTGAAGGAGTTTTTTGTTTTGGCACTTTGCATTGTTAACTTGCGTAGGTTGGGGATCAAAGTGTAATCTGCATGTTAACTTTCCATTATGATGCAGTGTAATCGTATTTGTTTTACATATTTTCATAATTGACTCTACTTCTCTTTTGGTGAATCTTTGTTGCGATGCAGGAATCAAATTTTGAGCCTTTGGAATAAAGACATCAGTCGCGTCTTGCCACTTTCAGAATGTGGAGTGTCTGAAACCCCTTTAGCGGATGAGTCACCTCGGGCTTCTTTAATTAGGCAAATTTACTCATTTCTTGATCAATGTGTAAGTTTTTTGCAATTCTCCTAGTTAACATTTGAACTTTCTTATTCAAGCTTTACAAAGGAGATCTGCCCCTTCTTTTTTGTATGATCTTTCTCTATAAAACTACTTTGGTTCATGAACTTCTCTTTGCTTGCTTGCTTATCATTGTTTTTCACAGTTTAACCACTTTTAAACAGGGCTACATAAATTTTGGAATTGCTTCTGAAAAGGATAAAGCTGAAAATGGTGTTGAACACAACTTGAAAATTTTGAAGGAAGAAAAGACTATAGAAAAGTCTGGAGCTTCTGTTGCTGATAGAGACGATGGAGTTTCTTTTATTCTTGGGAGGTCAAAGAGTTCTGAGATTATCATGCCGGAGAAGAATGATGTCTTATCTGATGAAGGGAAAAAGACAGAAAAATGTGGAGCTGATTGCCAGCTCATTGATAGGCGGGCCATAGAGTTACCGGCTTTAGCAGAGCCTCGAGAATGTCCTGTTGATGATTGCCGTGTAAATGGTTATCCTGATATTCAGTCACCGCGTCAACCGTTTGATCTAGGTTTAGTTGCTCAAGTGCCTTCAAGTGAAGTTAAGGATAGTGAATTACAGAATATTGTAGATCCAGATCTTTTGCCTCCCAACAATACAGAGATTGATGTTAGAGCAGCCGATAAACATCTTCTGATTTCAGAAGATTCTTGTGGGCTCACACCTGACTCATTAGGGAGTCAAAGGCTAAACACGTGCTGTGATGCTAAAGGGAAAAAAGAAATAATTGTTGTTGGTGCTGGTCCTGCTGGCCTAACTGCAGCACGGCACCTGAAGCGCCAAGGTTTTCATGTCACCGTGCTCGAGGCCAGAAGTAGAATAGGTGGTCGTGTTTTTACTGATCGCTCGTCTCTCTCTGTTCCAGTGGACCTTGGTGCTAGCATTATTACTGGTATTGAGGCAGATGTGGCGACTGACAGAAGACCAGATCCTTCTTCATTGATTTGTGCACAGTTGGGTCTTGAATTGACTGTATTGAACAGTGATTGTCCCCTGTACGATGTAGCTACTGGCCAGAAAGTACCAGCAGATCTGGATGAAGCATTGGAAGCGGAATTTAATAGCTTATTGGATGACATGGTACTGTTGGTTGCTCAAAAAGGGGAGCATGCGATGCGGATGTCCCTGGAGGATGGTTTAGAATATGCCCTTAAGAAGCGCCAGAAGGCCCGTTCCGCAAGAAATCATATGGGTAATGAACCACAAAAATCATCAGTGACAGCAGTGGAATCCACGGCACTTTCTGATGGTGGAGTTCCTCAAAATAATAATTCTAAGGTAGAGATCTTGAGTCCCCCAGAGAGGAGGGTAATGGATTGGCATTTTGCTAACTTGGAGTATGGTTGTGCTGCATTGCTTAAAGAAGTCTCTCTTCCTTATTGGAATCAGGATGATGCATATGGAGGTTTTGGTGGAGCTCATTGTATGATTAAAGGCGGCTACAGCTCCGTTGTTGAAGCACTAGGTGAGGAACTTTGTGTTCACTTGAACCACATTGTTACTGATGTTTCATATTGCAAAGAAGATGTTCCATCAAAAAATGATTTGTTTAACAAGGTAAAAGTCTCCACGACAAATGGACGAGAGTTTTCTGGAGATGCAGTCCTTATTACAGTTCCATTAGGGTGTCTTAAGGCGGAAGCCATTAAATTTTCACCACCTTTACCCCACTGGAAAGATTTATCTATTCAACGGCTTGGCTTTGGTGTTCTTAACAAAGTTGTCTTGGAGTTTCCTGAAGTATTTTGGGATGATTCTATTGATTACTTTGGTGCGACTGCTGAAGATACAGACGAGAGGGGCAGATG
The DNA here is from genome assembly GCF_019186545.1 of Solanum stenotomum. Taxonomy (NCBI): domain Eukaryota; kingdom Viridiplantae; phylum Streptophyta; class Magnoliopsida; order Solanales; family Solanaceae; genus Solanum; species Solanum stenotomum. The sequence goes on from NC_064283.1 coordinate 1,557,954, forward strand.
CTTTATGTTCTGGAATGTCAAGAAAACTGTTGGGGCACCTGTTCTTATAGCGTTAGTGGTTGGAAAAGCTGCTATAGATGGCCAGGAAATGAGCTCCGATGACCATGTAAAGCATTCGTTACTGGTTCTGCGGAAGCTTTATGGTGAGAAAAAGGTACCTGATCCAGTTGCTTCAGTGGTCACCAACTGGGGAAAAGATCCTTATAGCTATGGGGCTTACTCTTATGTGGCTGTAGGGTCATCGGGAGAAGATTATGACATATTGGGCCGGCCTGTGGAGAACTGTTTATTTTTTGCAGGTGAAGCTACCTGCAAGGAGCACCCTGACACGGTTGGTGGTGCAATGATGAGTGGGTTACGGGAAGCTGTGCGCATAATTGACATATTGACTACAGGCACTGATTACACAGCAGAAGTAGAGGCAATGGAGGATGCAAAGAGGCATTCAGATGTTGAAAGGAGTGAAATAAGGGACATTATGAAGAGACTTGAAGCAGTGGAGCTCTCAAGTGTTTTGTGCAAGGAGTCTTTGGATGGGGTGAAGATCGTGACCCGGGAGAATTTGCTAAGGGACATGTTCTGTAAGGCCAATACAACAGCAGGAAGATTGCATCTCGCAAAAGAATTGTTGAAACTTCCGGTAGAAGTTTTGAGATCTTTTGCTGGAACTAAAGAAGGGCTTAGCACACTTAATTTGTGGATGCTGGTATTAATCGTCACATATTTTAGTTTCATGCCTTATCTGTCGAACACAAATTGCTTGTTGTCTGACTCATGTTTGTTGGTCACAGGACTCCATGGGAAAGGATGGGACCCAACTCTTGCGTCATTGTGTTCGTGTACTAGTACTGGTTTCAACTGATTTGCTTGCAGTCCGACTGTCTGGTACATTCCCCTTTGAGTAAAGGAACTAACCCCCACCCCCCTTTTGCTCTCCTTTGGTTTTTCTATTGTGAACCTTCTTTTGAGATTTCTTTTTGGGGGTGGGTGGAAGAGGCAGTCCTGCTATTCTGGAACTGTTCACCTTTATTCCAATGTTGCTTGCTATAAGCTGATTTGTACCTTCAAATTATTTATGTGCACGTCCCCATTGGGGCTATCAATATTCTCTGTTAATGTTTCATGTTTTTCAGCTTGTATGCTTTAAACTCTAAATATTTGCTTTCTATACCCATTAATGGCTAATGATCCTTATAATTGTCATATCATTAGTGTATTTGCTTTGTCCTTGCATTGATTTAACTGATTCTATTCCTGTCATATTTTATTCAGGCATTGGGAAAACGGTTAAAGAAAAAGTCTGTGTGCATACTAGCCGTGACATACGTGCTGTAGCAAGTCAGCTTGTCAATGTATGGATAGAACTTTTTCGAAAGGAGAAGGCTGCTAATGGTGGTCTGAAATTACTAAGACAATCCACTGCCACTGATACTTCGAAGAGCAAACACATTGCAGCACCTGGCAAGCCACCTATTCGCAATCATCCTTCAGCAGTAGACAGTAAACGGAGTTCTAAAGTTTCTTCATCGGCTGGAAATCACTTAGCTGTTAGTGTCAACAACAAGAAGCTGAATGTCAGGCAAGCCACGTTAGGAACTATTCCAGTTGTTGAACCATCAACCTCTCAAGCTTCAGTAGGAAGGCAAAATGATACCACTGAGGAAAGGCAAAATTTCCCCATGTCTGAGGAAGAGAAGGCTGCGTTTGCTGCTGCAGAAGCTGCTCGCCTTGCTGCTCTAGCAGCTGCTGAGGTTAGTGTCTTATAATGTATTGTCCCCTAGATTTATTAATTGTGGTGACTCATTTTTCAATATGGGGATGTGCTACATTTTTACTGTTTTTTTGGTTATTCCTCGAGTATGCAAGTTATTGAAAAAAGGGGAAACACACAAAGCTGGATTCTCTGTTATGTTGCTTTTGACAAAAAAAAAAAAAGACAGATAAAAACATTTATAATATGGTGCAGCCCAAAAGCAACATAACGGTGTATCATCCCAAGATTTATTAGTCGTGTTGATTCATTTGTCCAATATGAGAAGGGAATATGCTATATTTTTTTACTGTTTTTTGATTATTCCTAGAGTATATATGTTATTAAAAAGGGGGAAAACACAAAGTTGGATTCTCTGTTATTTTGCTTTTGGGCTTCTCTATATTTTTTTTTGATAAAAGTAACAGTTAGTCTATATTTATCCACAGGTATACTACCTCAAAAGTGTAGTTCCCCTCCAAAAGTGTTGTAGTTACATAGGCTCTTATACCTACCAAGTTACAGCCAGTCTATAGTTGTGCTGATTTCTTCTGAGCTATCTAAGACTACTTGTTTACACCAAAAATAATACAGAGCTAAACAGTTAAGCTTAAATCTTTGTATGTTGCTCTGCTTTCCTTCATGACATCTCTGGTTCCTCTCTAGCCATACTGTCCACCATATACATGATGGGACCATCTTCCATCTCTCCTCCTTTCTTCCTGCATTTCCATCTCTATTCCAGCACTTCAAAACCTCTTTGATCCTTCCTGGTTTCACCCATTTAATCTCTCTCGTATTGGTGAACATTTGCCACAGCTGGGTTGTCCACTTGCAGTGTAAGAAGAGATGGTTGATTGTCTCTCCTTGCTCTTCACACAAAAAGCACCTGGAACACAGGTGAACGCCTCTTTTGTTCAGGTTCTCATGTGTCAAAACTGTCTCCTTAGCTAACAGCCAAGTAAAACAATTTACTTTTAGGGTATCTTGGTTTTCCATATCATCTTCCAAGGCCATTCTACTTCCTCAATGCCAACTGTGTTGAGATCTTCGTATGCTGAATTTACTGTGAAACACCCTTTGCTCCCCACATTCCACACCAGTGAGTCCTCTTCCTCAGACAGGTTACTAAATTGTGCTAGGGTAACCAAAAACTCAGTTATTCTGCACATCTCCCAATCATTTAAATTTCTCCTGAAGTGCAAATTCCACCCCTGATCATTCCATAATTCGGCTACAGTTGCTTGTTGCATTTGACATAGGTCGTAGAGGTCAGGAAACCTTTGGCTTAATGGGACCTGACCACACCATTTGTCCATCCAGAACGCCACCTTTCTGCCATTTCCCACCTTACAATATGATCTTTCTAGCACCAAATCCCATAGATCACTGATAGATCTCCATACACTAGACCCATAGGGAGAGGTCACCTTTGTTGTCATCCACTTATCCCTCATTCCATGTTTTGCAGCAATCACTTCCTTCCACAATGAGTTCTCAGCAGATGCAAACTTCCATAACCACTTCATCATAAGGCTTTGGTTCTGAAACTTCATGTTTCTGATGGCCACACCCCCTATCTTCTTGCTTATGTTCATTTTTTCCCATTTGACAAGATGATACTTCCTTTTATCTTCATTTCCTTGCCAAAAGAAAGTTCTTCTGAGTACCTCTATTCTGGCTTCTCTATATTGCAAATGTTTTTGTCTGTCTTATGTTCTTTTTTGTCAAATAAATCTTGGTTTCCTCTTAAGCAGCTCTACAATGATTACCCTTCATTGCAGGCTTATGCTTCATCTGGTGCCAAGTGTAACATGCCACTGCAGCTTCCTAAGATACCCTCATTTCACAAATTTGCTCGACGGGAACAATATGCAAATATGGATGAGTCTGACATCAGAAGGAATTGGCCTGGCGGTGTGGGAGGAAGGCAAGATTGTTTATCCGAAATTGATTCTCGCAACTGCCGGGTGAGGGATTGGTCTGTTGATTTTTCTGCTGCTGGTGTGAACCTTGACAGTTCAAAAATGTCTGTTGATAATCGCTCACAGCGTAGCCTCTCAAATGACAATGCATGTCAGTTTAACTTTAAGGAGCACTCTGGAGAAAGTGCACCTGTAGATAGTAGTATATTCACTAAAGCATGGGTTGATAGCTCAAATAGTGTAGGGATAAAGGATTACAATGCCATTGAAATGTGGCAATGTCAAGCAGCTGCTGCTAATTCAGATTTCTATGATCCAGTGATGCATGTCACTGATGAAGAGGATTCAAACGTGAGTTCCAAAATGGATATGAGAAAGCATGATGTGTTAGTGTGTGAAAGCTCTGCCTCACAAATTACTGTAAATAAAGAGGCATTAGATAATCAACCGAGAGGAGCAGAAAGAATTAAGCTGGCTGTTGTTGATTATGTTGCGTCTTTGCTGATGCCTCTTTATAAAGCAAGGAAACTCGACAGGGAGGGGTATAAATCCATAATGAAGAAAACTGCTACAAAGGTCTGATTTTTGTCCTGACTCACCCCAACTTCTCGTAGCCTGTTGGATTCTTTATTCTTTGTTTACATAATTGAGGTTCTTTAATCTATTTATATCTATAATGAACTGATCCTGTTCCCAACTCCAGGTAATGGAACATGCCACAGATGCTGAAAAAGCCATGCTTGTGTACGAGTTTCTTGATTTCAAACGTAAAAACAAGGTACAAACTACTCTCAGTTGATGTCACTTTTTTGCATTGTTTAATAGGTTCTAACTGCTTATTGTTGCGCTACTCTTAAAGTTTCTTTAAACTAGAAATTTAATCTGCAATATATGCATTTCAAAAGCAACACAAAGCTAATAAAGCTGTGAGTTACATTAAATGCAAATAAGCATAAGCCTATGGAAGGCTGACCCTTCTCTTAGTGTATAAAATTCCACTATTCCAAAATTTAGTCTGGCCAAAGACCTTTCACGTCAGTTCCTTTAAATTCATATGGCAGTTCACCAAATGCTAAGTGTTAAAGAGTGTGGAAGACCTGCCCCTTTTTTGCTTTCTCAGAAAAGGATTTCCCCCTCTTCTGTGGATAGAGAAGGTTTAGAGGTTAAACTATTGATTGGAACTTTAGGTGTGAATCGTGATTTATCCTTGGTAATATGGTTCCTGTATACAGAAGAGCCACTCTTGGTCTAGTTGTTGGAAATTTGGCAAACATTCATTTGTATATCTTAAAACTTGGAAAAGGGAAAAAGACATCTGTTTTTTCTCATGCAAATGACTCTTATTTTCTTACTTGCATTAGGTATGATGTTTACCTGGTTTAGTCCATAGGGATGAGTATGAGATATAGAGAACCTTTAATTCTAGGTTTAGTCTCTTAACTTTCCTTAAAAGCCAAATTGTCTAGTATTGAAATGATGGGATTGAGTGAGATTGAGGCATAATTGATTGGTTGAATATGAGATTGTTGAACAAGCTTTCCCACCATTCACTGTTATCAGATAAAGTGCCTTTACATATATCTTATAGCAGAAAGTGGAGATTTTGTTTTGGGGGTAAATTAGGCAGTGATTTGGACTTAGGACTTCCATGTTGGAGGTCTCAAGTTTGAAACCCCTTGCCAGCGAAAGCAAGTGATTTGGCTTCTGGGTCGAGCCTGTCGCACCAGGCTTGGTTAGTGCGGGTTACCTCTTCTGTGTGGTTTGCGAGCTATTGCATAGGAGCGGGGGTTTAACCCTGTGCGCACCCAAAGGGGTAGCGGCTGCGGGTTTTCCTTGTCATAAAAAAAAAGAGAATGGAAAGGACCACAATTATAAACAGAAAATAAGAAGAAAGAAAAGAGAAATGGGAATGGGCAAGTGCAGGAGATAGTGAAAGGGAACTGTTTTCTCTTGTTTGGTTTGAGAGTAAGAGAGGAGAGAAGCCTATTCTTTCAAATTCTAGACTGTGGACAGGACAGCCTTTAAGCAGCTATGCTGATTTATTGTTTCCTCCTTTTTTTAACTTCCGAACAATAGATATCTTAAAACTTTTATAACGAGTACTCTTAAGTTTGCAGAGATAGTATTTGTTTCTTTCTTTAAATTGGGTTATATCTTGTCAAACCTTGCAAAGTACGACTAATCCCCACAGTAGAAAAAGGAAACAAAACATGAAACATAATCACAGGAACTGCTATTTACTCTTCTTGCCTCCATGTATAGTCTTCTGGTGACATCCTATAAAATGGAACAATACAGAAAAGATTAGCATGGCCTGTTCACAAGGATATGACAAACACAAATCTTCAAGCCTTCATGCATTTGTCCTCGGCTGAAAACATTGCTGAGAGTGAAAATATTCTACTCTAGCTCTCCAAGCTTTATGCAAGTGAAAAGATTTGGTGTTGGAAGAAAAACTTGATCCTTAATCTTGTATTATTTTCACTCTTTCCTTCTTCTGGAGTTCTCAATAGTATGTAATCATCAAAGTGGTTGCTTTTATTCCAGATCTGCCCTTCACCACAACAAACGTTTCTATTGTACATGAAAACCTTTTAGCCATCTTTCGCATCTCAAAACCGTGGAAGAGCAAATATGACATAAGATATGGGAACGGGAATACAGGGATGTTTTTCTTATCCTCTGTCATTTTATCTTCCTCCATACAGACCTCTTTGGATAGGTTGGATTATTAATGATAAAAATAAAATAAGACTAAAAATTATGTGGATCTGTTTGGAGATTACTCCAACTAAAAACACTTGTATTTTTTTTATAGCATTTGCTCAATATGCTTGGTATTTATTTTCACTTTTCATTGCTTTTCTGCCTTTGATTTGTTGTATTGGTAAATCTGCAGATTAGAGATTTCGTGGACAAGTTGATTGAAAGGCATATTCAGATGAAGCCGGGTGCAAAATCATAATGGACAAAGGATGAGCAGTCACTCTTATTGATGCTTTACCGCATGGTGATTAGTCTCATCAACTTTTTCATGAGTGGGTGCAACAATCATCGACGAGTGAGGAATGCAGGCTTCATTGAACAATTATCCTTGCCAAGCTAGTTGTTGTCTTCAGAGACTGTTTTGTTGAGCGTATCATGGACTGTTTATTGTAAGAGACTGATTAATTGTCCTGCAAATTTGAGACTTTTGACATTTCTGTTGCGGTGTGTCTGCAAGAAACATTCTCAAGGTGGCAAAGTCGGTGAAAACATGTCTGTCATGTGAATGTTATACTACTACTCCTGCTGACTGACGTGAATTCCTTCAGAGATAGCAAGATTAGGTTTAGAATTGGTAGTCAGATTTGAAGTTGTATTATATAGAAGAAAAGTAGCCCTTTGTTTCTTTCAGTTCAGGGTTCCCCTTTGATGAACAATCACTTCTGACTTTTCTTTAGTTTTGGTATGTGTACAGCTCAGGATTGTTATCATTGGAACAAATATACAGAACATTTTGAGGGCGTCATATGCTTCCTTCATTTTGAAATATTGATTTCTCAGAATAAGTAAAAACAAAACCCTCCTTCTATCTCCCCTCTTAAGATTTTTTTTCTTATAGTGTAGATGAAATCTCTTAGATATGCTATATTGAATTTCTTTCTATGATCTGTGGACTGCTCCACTCAATCAAAGAGAACATTGTTGAGATGTGTGCTTTTGGCGATTGTGTCCAAGTGGCTTGATCTTTGTTCATGAGGTTTCTTAATCCCTATGCACTATCCAGTGAAGAAGGCCAAAAGAAGAGGGAGCAAAGGGAGTACATAAGTGAGTTTTCTAGATTGCCTTTTCCATCCCCTCCCCCCCCCAAGTGAGGAATGATCTTTATTCTCTCTGAAGGTGTGTGCGAATTTTCTGGGTAGTACATGCCATTTTTATGTTGAAAGTGAGGTGATTGTTTCCCCGTGTACTCACATTCTTTCAAGGGATAAGTTAGTCAAAGACATTTTCATTCTGCATTAGAAGTTTGCAATTGCTGAAAAGATGCATGCTATAGAATTTTATGCATAACACTAGTAATCTGTTGATTTCTCACATGCGTTATCTGATCTTATATATTTCCTTTATTGTCAGGTTAAGCATATAGCTGAGAGCTGAGAGACTACTTGGCAGCAGGAGGAGAGTCTTCTCTTTGGATGACTTACTATTTCCAGTCCTTACAGGTTGCTTTTCTTGATTTCACTCTGCCTTGCTATTTACTTTTGAGGGCCTGCTTTTATTTTGGTATCACCAATTAGAAATTGTGGTCATTTTTCCTCCTATTGTCTCACTCTGTTTCTCTTAAGATTTCAAGGAGATGGGTCTATCCATCAGGCTAGTAGTATACCCTCGGTTTGAGGTTGGTGAAATTTGATCGTATACAGCTCTGCAGAAACATATAACTTATCATATTGAACATCTTGGAATGGAGTACTGGTACCGGTAGTATGTGTACTACTGGCAGTGGATACAGATGAAAATATCAGCTATGCTGTTCAGTGCAGAATGATGTTGAAATGAGGAAGAGGTTCTTGATCGGATTGCTAACGTCCAGTCAAAATCTCTTGTTTTCCTCATGTTCAATGCGGTAGATAAAGATGGAAATATAAGTCTTCTGATGTTCAGGTCAGGCAGCAATACAAAGAGGAAGCCTGAAATTCTTTAGGCCAGTGATCATTGTTATTTTACTGGCCAATTGTAGTGGACTTTATAGTCTTTTAATTAGCCAAATATGTTTGTGCTGATTCTCTTTGCCGAAGTAACTATTTCCTCTTCCGTTATTTAGTTCAATGTCAGATTTCAATGTGCTAGTATGGAAGTCATATACATAACAGCTTTTACATAATTCCCTTGGCATGTAGTAACTTGTTGATGCATGATTGTGATTTCTGTGCTTATTTGTGCCCTAGAGAGCACTGCAGTTCATAACGTCACCTCCTACATCTGTTGTCTGCCTCTATCTACTGAGAAGTGCACACAAGATCTTCTATGTGCATTTAGTTCCTGTTTACTGTCACAGCGCACAAGCACTTGCTTGCCAGTAAGATTTCTGTTACAAGATAATTGATGATTTGCAGCTATTGATTCATCATTGCAGTTGCCTCTACCGATTTCATGGTATTATCTCCCTTCCTCCCCTGATATTTTCCCCTATTATCTTTGTTTAATGTTGCTTAAATGCTTAACAGTGCCTTGTCTTTCTGATTTTGACAGCGTACACTAATCATATGATTATGGTAATCAATGTTGAAGGTTGCAGCTGAGAAGAAACCGTTCCTTACGAGGCTTAAACGTGGTCGCTGAAGTTGAAATGACAGTGCTTCTTGTTAAGTAGTCTGCCCAGTGGCCTTATGTTTGAAATCTTTTGTTGGATTATGGTGTAAACATTTTATGGTACGACCTATTTGCCATTTTAGTGTTTTAGATTTTGTGTACAAATACGCTGTACGAGTCGTGTATGCATACTTAAAGACAATTGTTCCTTCGCTTCTATTCTTTTTTTTTTCTTTGAAACTTTTGCTCGATGTTGGTTAACAATTTCATTTCACTATTTTTAAATTATTTGAATTGTTATTTTATTTAGCATGAAATGTATGACGTACCATGATGGATAAATAAAGTAATCACGGGTGAAAATGAATAAACTAAATTGAGGTCATGGATAAAATGGATGGAGGTACTATGAACAAAATGAAACGAAACTAGAGATAAAATGGTGAGGTATTACCATGAGTGAAATGAAATAGAAGAATTCACAAAGTTTAAACATACAAGTTTGACAAAAGTTTTGGGATTTCCAAGCTAAATTTTACGTAAATATTTGATCTCTGTATTATTTCATTGAGGTTGGTATTGTTTTCTTATTAGTCTCTTTGTTCGTTTTTTATTTTTTCATTAACGTTATACTCGAGTCGAGGGTTCTTCGGGAATAGTCTCTTTAACTCTAACAAGTAGGGATATGGTCTCGGTATATTTTATCTTTTTCAGATTCCACTTGTGGTATTTCACTAGGTATATTGTTGTGTAATTGCTTTCATTTTCGTTCTCTCTTTTTTCCATCTGTTCCCTTTTTTTTGCGTGGGTGGGTGGGGGTTAAGCCAGGGGTCTATCGGAAATAACCTCTCTATCTCTACGAGATAAGGGTAAGGTCTTCGCGCGCACACTACTCTCTCCACACCGTACTTGTGAGATTATATTGGATATGTTGTTGATGTCGTGGATTCTTTCACAAGTAAATGTCTGAACTTTAGACACCGTATGTCTGAAATGGCTAAACTTGTAAAAATTTTACGTAGGATAGTTACGACTTAAATTCATGTTCCAAAGATGGGCTTTAGGCCCACACATACTTGTTTAATCACAGTCGGGTTAAGGCCCATTTATAGCTCAAGTGATGGATCAGGTTGACGATCTCAAATGTATTTAACAGAAGCATTTTAGATCAATCAATCAATCAATTCCAATAAACACTCAGATCGCAAATTACTTCAATTTCCCAGTTCGAAGAAGATAAAAATGGCTTCTACGTTTAGCGGCGATGAAACGGCACCGTTTTTTGGCTTCCTCGGCGCTGCAGCTGCCTTAGTCTTCTCCTGTAACTCTTTTTCCATTAGATCTAAGCTATGATTTTTTCAATTTTTATTTTTTGAATCTAAATCGATTTTTTTTTTGTGAATTTAGGTATGGGTGCAGCTTATGGTACAGCGAAGAGTGGGGTAGGAGTAGCGTCGATGGGTGTAATGAGGCCGGAATTGGTGATGAAGTCAATTGTTCCAGTTGTTATGGCTGGAGTTTTGGGTATTTATGGGTTAATTATTGCTGTGATTATTAGTACTGGGATTAACCCGAAAACTAAGTCGTATTATCTATTTGATGGATATGCTCACCTTTCATCTGGTCTTGCTTGTGGTCTTGCTGGTCTTTCTGCTGGTATGGCTATCGGAATCGTTGGTGATGCTGGTGTTAGGTATTTTACTATTTCTGCTAATTTTCTGTATTGTGTTTAATCATCGGCAGAACTGATATTGCATAGTTGATTATGTTTAATTATATGCTGGTATTGGGATAAATGTGAAGAGCATGTGGGTTTGGATCTTTAATCAGTTATGGCAGATTTTTTGTTACCTTTTGGCATTTCTATGTATGATCTGTCTGGATTTACTTACTAGCCAAGCTTTTATTGGTTGTCCTTTATTTAAAAGATCACTCTTTTATTGGTTGTCCTTTATTAAAAGCTCACTCTTTTATTGGTTGTCCTTCATTAAAAAAGATCACTCTTTTTTAGGATTTTCATGATTTGTCTGAAATGAGTAATGGTGAATTGTGTATTTGGCGGAGAGATATGAGGATACCAAATATTGTGGGTTGTTTCTTTCTCCTTTAAACTTGGGTCTCATTGCAACTCGATCTTTACTTGCATGTGGTTGACTGTGATAAAAATAAGTAGATGGCCTTTACTGAATAAATAGATCCTGGGTGATTGATTCTGTTTAAGGACTATAGAATTGTTCTTTATGACTGATTGGTGTAGATAGGGGAAGGTGCAAAAGAGGGGGAAGGGGGGACACTGGAGAGTGGTGGTTAATAACTTTGGGATATAGCAATTCTGCATGTTGGGGTTGGACTTAACTTTGGGATACAGCAATTCTGCATGTTGGGGTTGGAACGGGAAATTGGAGATATAATTCACCTTTAAAGATTCTTTTTCCTTTGTTAGTCTCAAGAGAACTTCCAGGGCAGCCTTGGTGTAGTGGTAAGAGTGCAATGCATGATGTATGTGTTAGGCGCATGACACGGGTTCAAATCCTGCCACTAGATTTATATTTAAGTGGAGAGGGTTATAGATGTAGGCAAAGTATCCATCAAGTTTAAAATCGTATGCTTAGCTATCAGACTTTTGCACCTTGGTGGCTTAACTGAGTACAGTTGCAGTCTCATGTTGTTGGCTTTGTTGGTTAACTAATGTAGGGGTTGATAGTCATAACTTCACTGCTCTTTCATTACGCCTCCTTGTGTATCATATTCCCTTTTCTTATATAGCATTCATATAGTTCTGCTAACTTCATTTATCCTTTACTCAGAAGAAGGTTTCCTCACTTCCGGTGAGAGGACAGACCAATTAATGGTGCATTTCTTTGTTTCTGTTGTTTTCAGAGCTAATGCACAGCAGCCAAAGCTTTTTGTTGGAATGATTCTGATCCTTATTTTTGCTGAAGCCTTGGCTCTTTACGGCCTTATTGTCGGTATCATCCTTTCTTCTCGCGCTGGTCAATCTAGAGCAGAGTAGAGAAAGAGTGTCACCTGTTCCATAATTGTGAAGTATCTTTGTGTTCTTCCTCGTTCGATGAGCTAGTTTGGCTGTTGAATTACATTTTGTTTAGTTTTGGCCTCCGTGATTATGTATTTGATTGCTTGGCTAGAAGAATTCCCTCAATAAAGATATCAAACTTTTCCGATATTTTTGAAAGACAATAATTGGATTGCTGTAAAATGTTCCCTGTATTAATTTATATTGACTTTACTTTTAAGCTTTCATTTGTTTCTGGATATCTTTGCCATTTTATACCTATTGACTTCTGCTACTTGGTATCAGCTTTGGATGATATTTTACTCTTCTGCTGTCTGAATAATTTAGGCGATACAAGTTGATTTGTATTAAAAAGATGGACAATAAACTTTTTATCTGCTTCCTGATTTCAAAAGAACTACTCCTTTCGTTTTTAATCTGTTTGTCTAGTTTTGACTTGATATGAAGTTGTGTTTGACCATAGTTTCGGAAACATATTTTACCTTTTTGAAAATATGAAACATGGCTTATATCCCTAATGGTATTTAAACCAGGAGTGAGTTTTAATTTTAGTGGCAAGATCAATGTCTAGAGGACATATTATTATTTTTTATTTTTTGGTTTATGTTGGCCTTTAGGGGAGACACATGTACTCCCATTGTTAGAGAAAATGAGATCAAAATTCAAATGACCAGTGATCATTAACATAAACTATAAGACACACTTGAATGTCCGTCGATTGGTTCCATGTGATGTTGCTAGTTTCATCGGTTAGCAAAGGCTAATCTAGAATTTTAAATATGGATGCATTACTAAAATTTTTGAAAATATATACATAATATACTTAATTTTATTTAGAGATCACAGATTCACATGCTTGATATATACTTCGTTTCAGAAGTAATAATGTCGAAGCTTGAAGGCCCAATTATGAAGCTACTTTTAACACAAACTAATGTAACTTTCCCTTACCGGGAAAATTTTCAAAACAACAATATTTTAGCCTTGAGTGGGACTCCTTAGCAATAGTTTAACTATTTATTAAAAATAGCAATATTTTAATTTGTTAAATGATTAGTTATGTATTTATTTTATTTTGATTAATTTAAAAAAATACAAATACTTAATAACAATAAAGAGAAAATCATGGAACCGAAAGTTTTAAAAAAGTAGAAAACGATTTTAAAACTATTTCAATTACTTTTTGAAAAGCTGGATGTTGCCATTTTTTATGTCAAGCGTTTTTTTTCTTCTTCCCTTCTTCATAATTCCAAAAAAATAATTTTGTTGTAATAGTTTTGTCTTCCGAATTAAACAATTGATAATATTCATAGTTTCTTCGAATTGAATTCGGCGTATTCTTTAAACGGATGTTTTCGAAATCCACAAAAATAATTATGTCAATTCCATTGGATTCAACAAATTTCGTCAGTTCCATTGGATTGAATAAATTTCGAAATCAGGTTATTCTTTGCGGTACTTGTAGGTTTAAGGGGCACAATAGGCGTTCGTGTAGGAATGGACCACATATTGTTTAGTTAATGATGCTTCAATTTTATATCTTATTAGAGTGGAATGTTTCCCAATTTCTAATGCCCTCTGTTTTATATAATTGTATTCCCTTCTAATGCCTCTGTTTTATATATTAGAGTGGAATGTTTCCCAATTTCTAATTTCCTAGAATTCTTTGAATATGTTTTCACTCGAAATGTATTCATTTCCATGTTATATATATATATATATGTATGTATTTATGCGTAATTACTTTAAATTGTAATTGAAAACATTGTATCAGTCATAAAAAAAATACAAATTAGTAGTAAAACTAATAAAATAATACTAAAAATACGTTTTTTGGTGAAATACATTTTTTGTGAATACATAACAAATATATTGAGTTGTATTCAAACTAAATTGTATTTATATTTCTATATCAAGTGTTGTTTTATTATTATTATTATTTTACTTTAAAATTGTACTTACTATTTCTCTTGATAAGTTATATTACAAAAATTCATGATGTATTTCAATATCAGTTAGTATCCCAAAACATCAGGATGTGTTTCAATATCATTTTGTATTTCCTTCTTATAATGTATTCATCGTAATTTTATATATTGTGTATTCATCAAACTTATCTTGCTAATACTACTATGATTAAAACTGCAGAGAGTATACACATCAATACCAAAAAATGTATTCTTACTAATAAATACAAAGCATTAAAATTATGAATAAAAAAGTTCAAGAGTTTCTACAGTAATAAAAACTCAACTTTATAACTTTAGAAAAGCAACCATAAATCATCTGGCCAAATGTCTTTTACCTTACTACAATACGGTTGTCACATTGACTATAAAACTTGTACAATATGCACATGAATACCAAAACTTCAAAACATTAAAATTATCAAGAAAAAAAAGTTAAAGAGTTTTTACATTAATAAAACGAGAACTTGATAACTTTAGAAGGGTTCCATAGCAATACAAAAACTAATGTATATTAACTAAGAATATTGAAAACACACCAAAAATATACAATGACTAATCTATTTGAATTGTATCATTATCCTCAAATGCTACATTAATCCTGCTATGTCGCGGAGGTGGTTCATTGTCACTTATAGCTCTGGCATCATTCTTTTGTTGGCCATAATTCCATATGAATTTCTAGATTCTACAAAATCTGAAAAATTAAAAGAAAATCACAAAAAATATTGAAAATCACAAATATTTGATGAATAACTAAACAAAATCACATAAAAATTGGAAAATTCGATTGGAAATCCATAATATATAGAATCGGTGATTTAAACATCAAATCAGAATAAATCAAAATGGATAATGGAAATTACCTTGCTAATTGAGAAATCTGCTTGAATTACTAAATAGATTTCATTTAACAATAAAGAAAATTTCTTGATTTACAACAATTTAGAACCTTTAAAAAAGATAAACATAAAAGGTGGGGAAGAAACGTGAATGGTGATGAAAAAAGGTTAATGTGTATTAGTTAATTTTTTTTTTCTTTAAACCGTTATCGGTATACAATTTGGTCCAATAAAGAACTCTTTCCCTAAATAAAACTAAAATCTGAATACATAATATTTTATAAAAATATTGTCATTTTGTCATTTTAAATAAATATTTTAAAGTGTTGTTATTATGACTAATTATGTTAGTTATTATGACTTAATTGCTAATTTTCCCTTACCGATTTGAGTGTTGCTTTACTTGTGGTGATGTATTGAATGGTGTGATCGTTTCGTCGTAAAACTAAAATTGTTAAAGTGAATCAGACAAAAATAATCTCTTCAATAATGACATGGTCAAAAGTATTTAAATCAAGACACTTGATAAGCAACTGATATAAATAACTATCATACAACCCATATCATGGACATAATTGCCGAACGACTCTCATCGAGTATATTGGAGATATTCGAATAAAAGAAATTTTGAATTTGCTTTTACCAAATAAACGAGATAGAAGTTCCATTGTTCGTGATGTTACAATGAATTTATCGTATTTTATAATGATACGTGATGCTACTATATGTATCCACATGGTACATGGATTATATTCTATTTAACATCACCAGCAAAGCAATCCATAATTCCAGTATGCCATTATTTTCGACCGTTAAGCTAGTTGATTCTTGGAACTTTCATGTATACTCCTTTTTATGAATATCAAAGTGTATATAACTGTAAAAAACGTAAAATAATAGTGGTACTATATACTTATTTATCGTAGTGTATGTATGTATATAACAATTTAAATATCTTTTGTACTTGGATAAAGAACCTGACTCTAAATGACAAACAAGTGATGACTTTTTATGAAAAGTGGTAGTAAATACTATGCAATAAATAATGACATTCACCATAGGTTAAAATTACAGCGATGTAAATTATATATCTGACACTGACCCATCATTTCAGTCAAGTACTTACTGATGTTATATAGACACTGTTCTGAAGACTCATAATTTACGTTGAGTCAGAAATTCACAAGACTTGGTTTCGTTCCTGCCTTACCCCTCGATGATATATATGTGCACGGATCGGAGGTAACAAATATCCTGTAAAATTAATTGAGATAGTGTGAATTACAGGGACAGATATTCCATAAATTTAGTTTAAATTTTCATTTGAATAGCATGATTTTAAAACTCGTATTGCATTGAGATGTGATCATTAAATTTGAATATGAACTTCTAGTATCAATATGAATAGTGCACGTATCCGAATATATTTACGACGAGCTAAATTTGCCTTCAAATATTGTTCACCTATAATATTTTTTCAAATATATTTAAGACAAATTATCACAATAAGACACAACAGAGGACCACATAGCTGGTCAAAGTATAGCTTATTTCCGTAAAATCCGACGTGGTTTGTTATTTGGACCAACCAATTCCCAAATAGCAGTAAAAGCACTTATCACCTAAATTAACACATAAAATATTGGTCCTAATTTCCTTTCCCCGTCTCGATGAAATGATAAGTACTCTTCCATTTGAGTCACAAATTTTGAGTTTGAGTCTTACTCGATACGAAGCCACTTTTGTAAGAGATCGATTTACCTTCAATAATCCAAAGTACGAAATTAATTTTGTTTGAAAATGTTTTACCTTCCATCTAAATTCAGTTGGATTTCAATACGTTCATTATTCAGACAGATGCTAACGTTTGGGACCCTACAATTTCCTTTTCCCATAAAAAGCTTTTGGTTTCAGTTTTCACTGTCACATTAACGGCTACTTTCTTACTCCTATTTATAATACTCGTAATTTCCACTTGTACCTATTCTATCTATTTTTTATTCTTTTCATTACTCTTTTGGCGGGAATTCCTGTTTTTGGTCCCACTTGATTCCCTGATTTCTGAATTATAAAAAAGTACATACATACCACTTTATTAACTACACAACATAATTAGTAACCATATACAAGTAATGATGTACTCTATTTGTTTTTCTTGAATTATATTGTATTCTCCGTCCCGAATAAAAACACAGATTAATCAAGAAAAAATGTCTTTTAAATTTGTGATAAAAAATAAGTTATAGATATTCATATAATTATATATCATGAGGTAAATCATAAGTTAGCGTTTGAACATAAATTTTGAAGTTGAAACTTAAATCTTTTTTGAACTTGTGATTTTTGGAATTTGAAGTTTTATGAGTGAAAGTCCCACTAATGTTGGTGACATATGCTCCTTGCATATATGCTTCACAACTTTGCTAATAGCGGTCATGCTTTTCCTTTTGATTAATGTTTTGATTTGCTTGAGCCGAAGGTCTAATGAAGACAGTCTCTTTACTTTGAGAACATAATGATAAGATATGCACACACTTTAGTTTTTACTCTCTCTAAACCTCAATTTATGAGATTACACTGGGTTTATTGTTGTTGTAGTAATGGTTGGTGATATCTATTTAATTGATTCACACATTATCATGAACATGTGCCTAATGAAACTATACATTTGCTCCTTGAGTAAGAAATATAGGAGTTCTCCCACTTCACAATGGTGAAGAAAGGTGAGATCTTTATTTGTAAATACAGAAAAGAATCAAAGGGTTGCAAATGCCATTGAGAAAATAGACTTGAAATATAATCCTTGCACAAAACCAGCCAACTCTTGAATGAACGATGTACAAACAAAATGATAATGAATGGAGTAACAATACATTGAAGAAATGCATGAACAACATTGAACTGAGAAAAATGAAGGACATTTTCTTGCAAATTGATTTCATTGCAAAGAATTGAATTTTCATATCACATTGGTGAAGGAAGAGTTGTAGGATCAGCTGAAGAGGGAATGTCAGGACCAACTCTGCAGCCTTCGAGCATGAATACAATATCGGTCATCGATGGTCTTTCTAGAGGATCAGGCATGGTGCAAAGCAAACCAACTTTGATTCCCAACAAGAACTCTTCCCATTCTGATGATTCAGGATCCAGTTCAAGCAACCCCGGCTCGAGCAATTCTGAAATTTGGCCTCTTTGTAGTTGTCTCTTCACCCACTTGACAATGTCCTCGTCCCCGTTGAACATTACTGGCTTTCTTCCTGTTAGTATCTCTAACAATACAATCCCAAAACTGTATACATCAGCTTCTTTTGTGGGTTGTCCAGTTAATGCCACTTCAGGTGCTATGTAGCCTGGAGTTCCAACTGGGGTGGAAGATGTTGAAGTCTCTGCTGGGGTTGCTACTAGGCTTAGTTTATCTAAACCAAAATCCGAAAGATGAGCTTCAAAATCTGCATCAAACAATACATTTTGTGGCTTTACATCCCCATGAATCAATGAAACTGAATGAAGGTAAGCTAAGCCACGAGCAATGCCAAGAGCAATCAGGTGGCGCATTGGCCAATTGAGCACATGGCCATCCTGATGAGATGCCTCTTGTAAAAGTGTGGCAAGATTTCCATTAGGCATGTAATCGTACACAACAAATCGAACATCAGGTGGCGGTCCTGCATAGTATCCACGAACAACAGTCAGATTGCGATGTTTCACCTTGCCGAGGGATTCAGCTTCCTTGCGGAATGTGTTCACTTCGATTGATGTATCAGGAAGACGGCGGATAGCCAAGACCATTCCATCTGCAAAAGTGGCTTTGAATACTAGGCCATACTTTCCACGGCTTAACACATTTTCCTCGTCAAATTGTCGTGTCGCTTCTAAAGTCTCTGCATAAGTGATCTTGTTGTTAAACATAACAAGCTTTGGACCTCCATTCTCTCCACTTCCACGGCCCCCTTCTCCTCCTGAACTCGCACGGCCTGGGCTTCGCTTCTTCCCTTCAGATGAACCTCTTAACTTTTTGTGCCAAAGTATAAGGCCGTAGATGTATCCACAACAACACGCTGCCACGAAAAAGGCCCCTACAGCAGCCAAAACAATGAATAAGATCAACTTCTTTCTTTTCCTTTTACCGTCGTTGCACTCCTTCAATGGCTTTCCACACAAAGCATTATTCGCAGCAAACAAAGAAGGGTCCTTGAACCGAGAACCCAACGCCTCTGGAATCTCACCCTCGAGATGATTATGAGAAATATTCAAGTACCTCAGGCTGGAAATCAGAGCCAGACTTGAAGGAATTGATCCATTCAAATTATTTGAAGAGAGATCCAGCATTTCCAAGTTTGATAATTTCGACAACGACTCTGGTATGTGACCTGAGATATGGTTAGAATCCAACAAGAGAGTAGCCAAAGACAAACAATTAGAGATGTTTTCAGGGATTTCCCCGGTTAATCCATTGTGGCCCAAATCAAGCTTCCTTAGATGAGATAAATGTGAGAAATCCTTCGGAATTTGACCTGTTAACTTATTTCCTCGAAGCTCAAGCACTTGAAGGCCGGAACAGTTACCCAACTCTGCTGGAATTGAGCCATTAATACCACTTTTAGACATAGAAAGAACTTTCAAGGATGTAAGGAAACCATATGTCTTCGGAACTTGCCCATAAAAGGCATTAGATGACAGATTCAAATATTCCAGACTAGATAAACTGCTAAAACCTTCAAGACCATCCCCAGTGAACATGTTCTCTTGTAAAGCCACAACTCGTAGACTTGGCAACCCGAAAATGTCAAAGGGTAATTCACCAGATAGGTTTTGCTTGCTCACATCAAGAGTTGTCAACCTCAACAAACTTCCGATACTAGTTGGAATGTTCCCTGAGAACCCACAATTGCTAACATTTAAAACCTCTAACCCATGCAAGCTTCCAATTCCTCTTGGAATTTCACCATAAAACAAGTTGCTGGACAAATTCAAACTAGTCAAATTGCTAAGCAACATAAGGTTTTGAGGCAAACTCCCATTCAAACCATTCATGCTCAAATCCAAAAACTCTAGCTGATAAAGACTCCCCAAACTATTCGGGATCGAACCAGAAAAGTGATTCCCATTAAGAGACAGCATTCTCAACCCTGTCAATTTACCCAAGAACTGTGGAATCAATCCAGAAAACCGATTTCCACCTAAATCAAGTACCCCCAATGAACCAAAGTTCACAATACTAGAAGGAATATCACCAGTTAATGTATTGTTACCCAGTCTAAGCTCCTCAAGAAACCTTAAATTCCCTATATCATTTGGCAGAGTTCCAGAAATTGCATTCCCGGAGATATCAAGAACCTTCAACGACGAAAAATTCGTCAACCATTCAGGAAAAACACCATTAATGTGATTCCCGTGAAGGGTCAAGACCTCTAAAGCACTCAAACATGTTGCATTCCCAGGTTTAGTTAAACCCGTGATTGCATTGAAACCCAGCTCAATGATCCTAATAGCATGAGCATTTACTGACCCATTACAGAAAAATGATGCAGGGACCACACCAGATAGTTGATTTTGCGACAATGAGATTACCTGTAAACTGGAAAGTGAACCGATTGTTGCTGGGATTAGTCCTTGAAGATGATTATCACTAGTGCTCAAGTGTATTAATGTGGAAATGTTAGAGATTGCTGAAGGTATAGTGCCGTAAAGTTGGTTAGAATCAAGCCAGAGATACTCTAACTTCTGTAAAGCTCCGATACTCGCCGGAATTTCACCGGAGAACCGGTTAAACGACAAGTTTAACAGTTCGAGCTGAGAACCAGCTGAAAAGTTACCCGGAATGCCACCGGAGAGGAGATTCGAAGAAAGATCGAGAAACCGAAGACTTGCTGGAACATTACCAGAGACATGACCGGAGAGGAAGTTGTGAGCAAGGTTTAAAACTTGAAGATTAGTGAGGTTCGAGATAGCCGGCGGGAGTTCACCGGAAAAAGAATTGTAATGGAAGTAAACAGCGCGTAGCAAAGCACATTGAGCTAAAGAGCGTGGGACAGAGCCATTAAAGTTGTTAGAATGTAGGCTTAACCTCCGTAGCTGGCGAAAATTACCAACCTGGTCAGTTAGCCGTCCACTCAGCTGCAACCCAGGTAGGCGGAGTTCACGAACTCTGCCGGCATCACACAGAACCCCACGCCAATCACACGGAGCTAATGTGGTAGAAAAATCCCAACCGTCTAATACCCCAAGTGGGTCTTCCAAATTCCTTTTGAACGACATTAAGGCTTCCATTTCCGTCTCTGTAACGTTTTCGGCCATGGAAAAAACACAGGAAAATAGCAATGTAAGTGCCACCACCACCAATGGCGGAGAGAGAAGAAAAGTAGCCGTTGACATGAGAAAGAGTGGTGGTGAGTAATGATAGAGAGAAGAAGAAGAAGAAGATCAAATGGAGGAAAAATCAAGAATGGTGGGTGTTAATGGAGTTTGTTATGGAAGTGGGGAAGAGAGGAGCGTATGAGCTGAAAAAAAAAAAAAGTTTCAGTTTCAGAAGGAGAAGAAGAAGCAGCACTGACAAAGACTAACGCCATGTGTTGAGCTATGCACTCTGGCTTTTGGGACTAAATATTTATTTCATTCGATGTTTACGACAAATTAATACTCTTTGGAGTCATTTACTATTAGGCATAAAGTATAATGATCTCTCATAAAATGTAAGATTATTTTATCTTATTTTTTAATTGAAAGTAATTATTCCTTTATTTAACATATTGATAAAATAAGTTATCTTATATATGTATATATATATATGATGAGATAACTTATCTTAAAATAGTTAATTCACAACCAAAAAACCCCTTTTTGTCTTAATTTATGTATTAGTGAGGTATTTTTTTATTTTCAATAGTCAATTTGATTAATTTTGTTCTATAAGGATAGTAAGAGCCAATAACTTCATGTGTGTTTATTGGTTGATCGCTAAGGTTTAAAGCTAAAGTAGATTAGATTAATTTATTATTTTAATATTAAAATTTAGATATTTGAAAATGATATTTCAAAATCATAAATTATAATTCTTTTTATATCAGTAAATAAAAAATATATTTTAAAATGTTGATAGATATTTACCCAGTTAAATCATGAAAATGGAAAAATAATAAATAAATTGAGTAAGGGAGGGTACAAACAACAACAATAACAAGTACGAGTATATTCAAACCTTATCTCTTAATGATATAGAGAGGTTGTTTTCCATAAACGTTGATTCAATAGAAAAAGAGTATAGTTAATCATAATTAAGTGATTTAATGTAAAAATTTATATGTTAATTAATTATATAATTAAATAGAAAAACTTTATAATCATATATATATATATATATATTTGTTGATTTGGTGTAATTATATGTGGATAACTTTTACCCTTTGTAGGTGCCTATGAGTTTCTCTTTTTATATTTATATTTACCTTTCTGTTGGTCTGTTTCCCCTTTTACCTCTTCCCAGAAAATTGTTTTTATTCGCAACAGTAGAAATATGATGGAAGTGATTTATGGAAAAATCTTTTGGCCAGAAAATTTGGCTAGAATTTGATCAAAATGATATTTTATCTATGCTATTTTATTTTTTAAAATATTTTTACCCTTTTAATTTTAATATCTTTTAATTAAAAAATTGAAAAAAGATCCATTTATTTTAAAATAAAAAAAATATTATAATTTTTTTAATTTTCTGGCCAAATTCTGACCAAATTTTCTGGTCATTTAGCACTTCGATGATTTATTTATACAACAAATTTTTAATCTAATGTAATAGTACATAAATTAGATAAACGTATCCTAGGGGAGATACATTCCAAGGAAAATAATTTAAATGTGCCATTAAACTTAACAAATAGATATTGAGTTGAATTTATTTTCATCGTTATTAAAATAGATTATATTTGTTTTTATTGACACAATATATGTGCACCTTTTACAAGGATAAATATTCACAACAATATATCATTCGATAAATTGAAATCTAAGCAAGATAGAGTATATATAAATTTTACCCCTATCTTAAAATAGAAAAGTTATTTCGAATATACCTTTGATTCAAAGACAAAACGTGCGGTAACATTAATTTTTTCGTACTCATCAACTAAGGGACATTTTTAAATGTTTTTACTTCTTAGATTACTCAATTAATATAATTTATCATGAAAAAAGTAGTCTTTAAAAGGGGCTGAAATGAAGGGTTTACTACCTTTCTGCGGCTTTTGACAAAATAATTCTATGATTAATTGACAATATAAATAGCAATTGGCAATGATTAAATGCGACTTGATTCTTTGTGTTTTCTAGTTGAGAGGGTCACGTAATTAGGATCAAACATTAAAGCCGATGTTCACTCCTTTAGCCTGATTTCTTCATTATACATGTTCTTTAAAGTTTAGATTGATTAATAAATAAAGCCATTTTTCTTTTCATTTTTGCAATCAATATCATCAATTCGGGGCCTCTAAATTTCGTGTCCAATTACACTTTTTTAATTTCTCTTTTTTGCTACCCGATATTCAATATCTGCACTAGTATCTCGATAAATTTGGACTCATGTCGTGTTGGATTATTAGAAGGACAAACTCCAGCCCCATACGATAAAAATTTCACGAGACAGATTGCTAGGACGTCGTCACGTGTGTCTAAACTTCAATAATCGTATGAAACTTCAGACACAATAATTTTGACACTGTCATATGTGTTTGAACTTCAGTCATATGAAACTTTAGACATTGTGTCTGAAGTTAAGACTTTGTCAAGAGTAACTTTATTTGAAATTATTCCGAAATGTGTTATACATGCAAAAGAATAATAATAAAAAAAAAAAAATAACTGAGCAAATGTCAAACAACAACGTCAAAATCAAGTATCCGTGCAATTTACTCCTCACTACTAGATTTTTTTCTATTCCGGCCTAAAGCTCAAATCCAAAACTTCTGTTAAGAAAGAAATTCTATTCATTTCTATCACAAAGAAATTCTATTCATTTCATCACAACTTTTTATGGTGGTGTGTCCACTTGTTCCATTGTCATTGCCTCTTTCAACTCCATATCACTTTTAAGATGTGAGGAAGTTGAATGCAATAAACAATATTCTTTGGACCACTCTTCACTATCACCCACTACTCAAATTCTTATGGTTGAGATATGGTATATGTTGAGTTGGTTTCATGTAGATAGGGGAGAGTTAAGTAGTATACATAGATGTAGTTACTAGTACAAAAGATATACATTGATATTATTTATGTCCCTCCAAAAATAGATAACCATTTCTAACAAACTAAACATCCTAATAATAGTAACATTTCTCGTTATCTCTTGTCTATATGGGGTCTCTTGGTTTGCCACACTACCAAAAATAATTTCATCATAAAAATTATGCGTAAACTATATACTCATATCAGTTATATATGAAAGTCGCTTGCTATCTTATGGAGGATGAGAAGTGAAATAAGAATTCATATATTACTAATACATGAATAAGAGTAACTAAATTTATAATACTCCTTGAAGTAAGCAGCAGAGCCAGAACCATGGAAGAGGGTTCAATTGAATCAATAACTTCTTTGTAGAACTGTTAACTTTTGAATCCTCTTATTCAAATTTTTGATTTCGCTATTAATACTTAAAGGTAATTACTATTACTCCTCACGTAACCAAATGATTATATTAAGATGGTATTACTCATACAATTAGGTGGAATGGTGAAATAATAGTCTCTATTTTAATGATGTATTCAAGAAAAAGAAAAAAAGAAAGATAAAGACACATTGTAAATAAGATTAGGGACCATGATTAAGATGTTGTTAATTATAAAAGGTGCATGCTTTGAGTCAATCAAATGACTATAAATGTCAACTATGACAAAATAAATACTTTAGTGGTGTTAAATGGGACCACCCACTAATTATAAGGACGGAATATCAATGAAATTATTGCAATATTCAAACTTATTCAGATTTGATATTCAATGATTTAATTTGGTTCGATGTAAACGCGATGATAATAAAAAGTACGGAGAGATTTTGATTCCGATCCCTTAATGTAATGAATTTAAGGTTGTCCTTTTTATTGTTGTACTTGCAGAATGTGAGATTGAAGTTGTCTTCATGTTTTGCCAATGGCGATATGTTCCATGTCATCTGGTTTTTTGTGTTTGTCAAATAGAAGTGGTCAGCTTAAACATTGCAAGTAACTTCTAAAGCTCTATTTGTTTGTTTTTTTTCTTTACAAATATGACAATTTTACGATCGTCAAAATCATCGTGTTTTATTTTCATATAATATAGTTGTTATATGTGTCACAAACATTTTTCAATACGAAATAGATTTTCCATAAAACATTTTCCTTCACATAAGATTATAAACCATCCCATTTGAAGCACAATTCGTCCAATTTCATCCCTAAAAAACCCTTTAACGGTTGAGTTAGAATGTGTCTTTTGTAGTTTTGTCCTTATTTTGTGTTGATCTTTAATTCTTAGCCCTCAAAATAAATAAATTTTTCGCGGGACATACAGTTAAATTTTTGCATCATAATATCTCAAAAATTATGCACCGCTACGATAAGTTCAAAATTGAAGATCAGTTCATTCGAAGAGCAAACCGTGCAATTGGAACATTACATCCATCTAATCATTCAAATGAAACGGGCCTTTCCACTATCCATCCATAAGATCCAGTTTCCAAGCCCAACAACAAGAAATGTCTAGCCCATATCAAAAGAGTCGGCCCAATTGCATTACGAGTGAGCAAAAAATATCTGAAAGAGGTAAAAAACAATGAATTATGAGCACATTTTGAAAGCTTCCTTAACAATGGAGGCATTAACACAGCTAAGCTTTGGCATTTGTACTCCACGCCTTTCATCACCATTTCAACTAGCCGCCGCCGGTGGTAAGAAGCCGCCGAGACTCAATGCCGTTAACGGAGGAGCTAGTAGTGTTACCGGTGGAACAAGTAGTTTACCTACTAACTTCTCCGCTAGTAAATGGGCGGATCGTCTTCTCGCCGATTTCCAATTCCTTCCTTCCACCACCACCTCCGACTCATCGGATTTCCAGAATTCAACTTCTACAACCTCCGTTACGACTATTCCTCCTCCTGTTGCTCCTTCAGACCGACACATTTCAATGCCTATAGACTTTTATAGAGTACTTGGTGCTGAAGCTCACTTCCTCGGTGACGGTATCAGGAGATGCTACGATGCTAGAATTACAAAGCCGCCGCAGTACGGATACAGTCAGGAAACATTGATTGGCCGACGGCAGATTCTTCAAGCTGCTTGTGAAACCCTTGCTGACTCTACCTCTCGTAGAGAGTACAATCAAGGCCTCGCTCAGCATGAGTTCGATACTATTCTAACTCCTGTCCCCTGGGATAAAGTACCATTTTACCTTCAATTACTCCATTTTTTTTATTTACTGCCCGCATTCTTAATTGAATAATTTTTTAGTTAATTGAAAAGTGCTATAGGGAGTTTGAAACTTGGATTTATGTTCGGCATTAAGTTTATCTGTGTTAACTTAGGCTCCCCAAGTAAGCCAGGTTGATCTTAGATGCCTGGTTTAATTATATACTATCTGTATATAGCTAATAATTGTAGCATGTTGCTTATCATATTTTCCAAATTACCAATTGCAAGTAGCAGTGAATAAATTGTAGAAGTTTGTAGTTTTAAGTTATATACAATGAGAGCGTCTAGGCTTAGTTCAAGTCGCAAAGGTTGAGGGACTTGTAATTTGGGTCATAAGTTCCAGCTATGCGAACTAAGCCTAGTATTTAAGTGGAGAAGGATAGAGGGATGGGCCCTTTATTTCTGAGTTTTGAAGGCTGCGTTGTTCCTAAGGATTGGGCCAAAACTAATTCCGCGGTTATAAGAAAAGATTTTATACAGTGAGAACAACATGATCAATGTAGTTTAATGAGTTGTTGCTTTCCTTATTTTCCAGATTACCAAACCACACTTACTATTGGTAAAGGTAATTGTATAAGTTGTGCAAATTAAAGAAATTTTTTTGTACATGACCAGTGTAAATTTAACCTGTTGTAGCATGTCACTTACCTATTTTCCAGATTATCAATCTACACTTACTGCTAGAAATTACTTGTAATTAGCTCTCAATGCATAACTAACTGATAGTGTAATAAAAGTTGTGCCTGGGTTGGTTATAAAACTTAAATATTCTAAAGTTTTAGTGGGATGCAAAGAATTTAAAAGAATGTCATGGCTTTTACAGGTTCCGGGAGCAATGTGTGTTTTGCAAGAAGCTGGTGAGACTGAAGTAGTTCTTCAGATTGGGGAAAGCTTGCTGAAAGAGCGGATGCCAAAGTCATTCAAGCAAGATGTGGTCTTGGCTATGGCACTCGCATATGTTGACCATTCGCGAGATGCGATGGCACTTTCACCTCCTGATTTTGTTCAAGGTTGTGAACTGCTTGAAAGAGCACTTAAGCTGTTGCAGGTATAGTGACTTCTGATGATATGAGTAAGTTAGAGTGAATGTGATGGTATATTTGAAATTCTATAAAGGGAACACACATGGAAATAGCTGTTTTCTTTAGTTTATGCACTATGATTACAGCTTTTTTACAGCTGCAAATGTCTCTTAACAAACTACTCTAGTAGTGGAAGAGGGTTTGTATCGTTGTACTGATTGCTAACTTCATTTTGATTTACCTATTAATGAGTATAGCGCTCTTCTTGGTCATTCATCATTCAATAGTCTTAGATATTGTTTGCTTTTGGTAATGTTTGTGTGTATGGTGTGTGTGCCTCTGCACTATTTCTTCCCCTCTCGTCTGCTTGAATGCTGACGCATGCCTTTTTTGGGGGGAATTGTAAGCTTACAGTGAAGAGCAAATAATGAGGAACTTTCTGCCTTCATTTTCTAGGAAGAAGGTGCAAGTAATCTTGCCCTTGATCTGCAATCCCAGATAGATGAGACGTTGGAAGAGATAAATCCACGCTACGTACTTGAACTTCTAGCTTTTCCTCTTGGTGATGAATACCGAATGAAAAGAGCAGAGGGTCTTCAAGGTGTGCGCAATATTTTGTGGGCTGTTGGAGGAGGAGGAGCAGCTGCAATTTCAGGGGGGTTCACACGAGAAGATTTCATGAATGAGGCCTTCCTACGGATGACAGCTTCTGAGCAGGTTGGCTTAACTTCATTCATATATTTTTGGTTTCTTTTGTAACTGTTCGTTTCACTCCTTTTCTTCATTTTCCTCTTCTTCTTTTTAAAAGGTGGACCTCTTCGTCGCAACGCCAAGTAACATTCCTGCAGAAAGCTTTGAAGTTTACGGGGTGGCGCTTGCACTTGTTGCTCAAGCTTTTGTTGGAAAAAAACCTCATCTCATTCAAGATGCTGATAACCTTTTTCAGCAGCTTCAGCAGACCAAAGTTACAGCTTACGGCAGTTCTGTGTCTGTCTACACTGTTAGAGAAAACCGTGAAATAGACTTCGCTTTGGAGAGGGGCCTTTGTTCACTGCTTGTTGGAGAAGTCGATGGATGTCGCTCATGGTTGGGCCTAGACAGTGAGGACTCCCCTTATAGAGATCCATCTATAGTGACTTTTGTTGCAGAACACTCGAAGGATGACAACGAAAATGATCTTCTCCCTGGACTATGTAAGCTTTTGGAGACTTGGTTGATGGAAGTGGTCTTTCCCAGATTTAGAGAGACAGAAGATGTCACTTTCAAGCTTGGAGACTATTATGATGACCCTACTGTTTTAAGATATTTGGAAAGGCTGGAAGGTGGTGGTGCTTCACCTTTAGCTGCTGCTGCAGCTATTGCAAGGATTGGAGCTGAAGCTACAGCTGTGCTTGATAGTGTTAAGGCTAGTGCAATTCAGGCATTACAGAAAGTTTTTCCTGCTGGTGATGGGGAAGGCAGCGTAAGACGATATGGCGACAATGAGATGAACGAATTTGATATTGCCAAGCCATTTGAGGATCTTGGAGAACTCCGTGATCAAAATAATTTTATCACGACTGTTGGGGATCCTGAGAGAAAGAGTTCTAACTATCAAGAGCAAGATGTGATAACTGACAGAATAAAAGATGCAAGTGTGAAGATTATGTGTGCTGGAGTAGCGGTTGGGTTCTTGACTTTGGTTGGATTGAAGCTTTCTTCCTTTAGACATGGGTCTTCAGTTCAACATAGTGCTAGTGCTACTGGTTCAGCCATCGCCTCGGATGTCATCAATGTGGGTATGACTCACTGACCATTTTAGTTTCTAAATAACTCTCGGGGTGGGTTCGCCAAATATGACCTATGGAGCCATGCTCTTTTTCTTTTCTCTGCTGCTTCATTCAACGACCTGGATTCGAGAGAAAATATCTTATAATTTGTTACAAGTGGTAGTTGTACAGCTATCTAATAAAAATTATCTTCTTCTGTTATTGTTATTATTATATTTTTCTTGAGTCTGGGGTTCTTTTAAATTCTTGTGTGAGGGTTTCAGTTCTGCTTTCTTTCTCCAACCTTCCCTTTCTTCTGAATTTCAGAATTTTTATCTGCTACTGCAGATGCCTCTGCCTCACCAGTTGAAAATCCTCTTGAGGTTCCTAGAATGGATGCAAGGCTTGCAGAAAGTATAGTTCGGAAGTGGCAGAATATCAAGTCCCAGTCTCTTGGAACCGATCACCGTCTCAACAGATTGTCAGAGGTATGAATATGTAATGCCTTTCTTTTTATAGTGTTGATTATTTTTCACTAGTATGATATGAAAGGCAATAGAACCTGAAAGCCTTGAGACAATTCTTAATGGATTTTACTTCCTGCCAAAGCAAGGGGTAGGATTGTGTGTTAGCTGCTCTATTTCAATTTCTATACAATGTTATGATATTATCTTTATAGCAAAATGCCATATGCACAACTGTTTGTAAGAGCAAAATGATTTCTTGTAGAATTCAGCTGCTCAACACGAGTTGTTTTGCTGTACAAGTACTAGACAAACAATTGTTTAGTTGCTCATGAGGAACTACCCAGCATCTTTTTTTTTGTTTGCTGTAGTCCAAATGCAGCTTATCCACCTCTTTTCAATTTCTGGTGTCATCTTTGTATTTTGCCTGACAACATTGTTCAAAATGACAGGTTTTGGATGGTCAGATGCTGAAGATTTGGACAGACCGTGCAACAGAAATTGCGCAGCATGGTTGGTTTTGGGAGTACAAGCTTTTAAACCTTGTCATTGACAGTGTGACTGTCTCAGCTGATGGCCGACGTGCTACTGTGGAAGCTACTCTCGAGGAATCAGCAAGCTTAACTGATGTAGCCCATCCGGAGAACAATGACTCATACAGTACTACCTATACAACTAGGTACGACATGTCCTGGGCAAACTCCGGTTGGAAAATTGTGGAAGGAGCCGTTCTTAAATCGCGATAATGGATGTATATGTTTACAAAGTTTCATGTAAAGTGCATCTTTTTGTTTATTTTGCTTTACTGTCAAAGTCAGGTAAATGGTTAGTTTTGGCATAATTGTAATGTACCTTTGTTTCGATCATAGAATTGCTGAGTGTAGTCGAAAAAATGATCAGGATTCATCTCGAGTTAAATGCTATAATGAAACCAAAGGTAGGTTGTTGCTGGATTAGTGTGGAGTATGATGGATAAGTTACTATTTTAATCGCTTCCTTTTAAGGACGTTTTATTTACAGGAACTTACACCCTAGTGCCTTTGGATGATATAATTTACAAAATATGTACACAACGTATTGGGTGTGTATACTTTGGTCATTTTTGTACATAATTTTGAAAATTAGTTGGCTTAACTGCATATATTGATAAGTACGTATCCCAGGAAATCAATCATACAAGAAGGAAAAGAAAGTTTTGTGGGTTTATATTCCAACCAGAACAAAAAAACTGCAAAATATGATGCCTTTTGAAGACAATTATCCTATGCTGTCCCAATGATTTTGAGTCTTATTTTACATACATATAAGCTGCAATATATCT
This sequence comes from Solanum stenotomum, assembly GCF_019186545.1. NCBI lineage: Eukaryota > Viridiplantae > Streptophyta > Magnoliopsida > Solanales > Solanaceae > Solanum > Solanum stenotomum. The sequence continues at coordinate 1,588,756 of NC_064283.1, forward strand.
TCCACTTATATCTACATACAGGGATGACTCTCTGAACTTGAGATCTCGAGGTTGTGGATTGAATTTACATAATGTACATTGATAAAGCTCGTTCATGAGTAGGGAGAAGGTGTATGGGACATCTTTTGTGTATATTTAGATACTATGGGGGAGGTTTAACTTCTAAACTTTACATGAATTAGGTGGGGGGGGGGGGGGGGGGGG
>NC_064283.1:1588964-1629914 GCF_019186545.1 Solanum stenotomum
GGGGGGGGTCAATTCATTTTGAAGCTACTACAATGCTTCAAATAATCCTTAAATCTTTTGCTTTAGAAGATCACATTAGGCTTTTCTTGGTTTCCAGCTGAAAGACCTGAGATTTTTTGGCCCTGGTGAGAAGTTGAGTTCAAACATCTCTTTTGGGACTTCGTTTTGTGCTTCGAATCCAACTAATTTTGAGATGAGTGCTGCACTTTCCTTAATGTGATCCATGTCTTTGGTATCTTTCCATAACTGATGACACAGTTGAAGTCTTCTCCTTTTAGTTTTTAGACCAATGCCCTGTTTCTCGTATAAGTTGTCTCTCTCCTTTGAAGAAAGCTTCTTAAGAAGCAACTTGCTCAGCATTTCCCTCTCGCGATTCAGAGCATTTAAACTGTTCGAAAGGATAAGAGTACTTTTGCATCAATATTTTATCACACTTTCAGATAGATGAATTTTACATGCTTGAAATATATTAAAGGAAAAAACTTTGAAATCTACCCTTATACTGTACGAAATATCTTAATCTTACTCCCCACTATATTTTTGGATAATTCATATCCTTGCTGTTAGCACATTGTCTCGTATTTGCCCTTGACTTTAGCAGAGCTCTAATGTTGACTTCACATGTCAAAATACTTCTAGGAAAAAGGTGTTAAGACTCTACTTTTGGTTAAATTACCCTTTGTTATACTTCATGTTAGAACTTTGTTATCATCATGGGCAAATATGAGACGAATTGCTAAGGAAGGGTATGAATGATCCTAAAGTGTAATGGAAAGTAAACGTAAGATATTTCGGATAATAGAAGGGTATTTTTGACCATTTTCCCTATATTAAATTTTTGTCTTGTCTCATTGTTTGTGAAAGTGGGACAAGAACTCAAGACATAGCAGCCCATGCAAGAAATCTCCAAAAACTACAGAAAATAAAAAGATATAAATGAGTACCTTGCTGCCTGTGAGAAAATTTGACCGTCTTTCACAACTTTAGCTCCTAAAGAGAACGCGTTCTTCAGATAGGACAGTCTTCTAAGCTCCACTTCCATGTAAACTGAGTCAGTTGGATCCCCTTTGAAGAGTAGGAAAAAGTATGTTCTGTGAACAAGGGGCACATTGCATGCATTCCATAGTTCTATTATCTCTTGCCTTTGTTTCTCAAATTCCATCCACTGTCTGGAAGGAGATAATTCTGATTCATTCTCTGAATTCAAGGAATCACCGGCAAAGTTTCCCAAGTCCTTGGAGGTTGGCTCAGTATCCTGGACCTAACAAGATAAAGTTAATTTCTTATGATCTCTTAACGAACTTATCAAAGTATGTATATCGGTATACATTAGAAGAGAATTTTAGATTTTTTTTTGTGTTAAGGAGGATGTGCAGTTCTAGCTATTAATCTCAAGCAGCAAATTAGCTACTTACCAAATTATCCCCTGATTGCTTCTCAGGCACAGATTTGGCAACCTCACCCTCTGCACAATTTTTTGTGCCACCTTCACCTGACATTTTGGGTTCCTCAGCACAAATCTTCTCACTGTCTTCACCTGACATTTTGAGCTTTACTTCAATCGTGAAACTGTGGTTGTGTTCTTTTGATAACACCTTAACATTATCAGCCGAAAGCTCCAGCTGAGAAGGTTTCTCCTCAATATCAATCTTTTTAATAGATAACTCTTCCTCAGATTCACTTGATATGTCCCCATTTTCCTTAGTTACTTCAGATCCTTCTGATACTAGCACGTTAATCATTATTGCTTCACTGCTTCTGCTCCTTGGTAAATTATTTGAGTCAGAATCTGTGTCGGAAGAAGAAGAAGAAGAGTGTTCCACGACCAGATTGCTAGTTTGCTTTGGTTCTTTATCGTTATGATCTTTGTCAATGAAACTTGACTCCTGATCTCCCTTTCGAGGTGATGAATGTTTATCAGAGCTTATACTCTTCGTGTTCGAATCCACTTCAACACATTGAACTTCCTTGCAGTTATCTTCCAAATTTTGAACAGTTCTTTGAGAACTGTTTTCCCATCCCTTACATGGATCAGGTCCAAAATATTTCTCAATAAACAGCCTTGGGGAGGTGTCATCACAGAGATACTGATCTTCTGGAGGTTCGGGAATCTGTTCACCTAGCTTGTTAGAATTAAGGCCTTCGTATCTGCCATATTGAGATACAGCGGATACACCATCAGGACGAAAAGGATATACACATTCTGATACTTCTGATGCTGCACAGTCATCCAGCCATTGGGCCTTATCAGGAGATGACACACTACTCAGTTCAGTCTACATGAGAAAGAGAACAGATTAAGCTCCCTGATGTATATTATGAATTGAAAAGTTTATGAGCTCATTCAAGACTAACTACACATACCCATGACCCTGAACTTGGAAAATGGTGAAAACGAGATTGAGCAAGATCACGCTGCTGGGTTAACTCCCTTATTTCTCTGCTCATCTGCATCATCATACAAAAAGGGAATAGGTTATGGATGTCTTGTCTTGAATGAAAGCCACTATACTTAGATCGAAGTTCAAGCAATTGAAGTAAGATAAATATTTAATCATTGAGAAACACTGAATCTGAACTGTCATCTATGACAAATACTAAAGTCCTGCGCCCAAACTGCACCAAAAGGCGGCCATATGTATTAATAGACTCACATGTTTGATGCTAAAACAGTAAGTTTTTGAGATCCATAGCAAACCAAAAGATAAATCATCATTGAGACATTTAGTTTTGGAACAATTCTTGTCTTGCCATGTCTTATAGGCATGATGGGGAAGTCCTAAGAGATCAAAATTAGGTTGAAGAACAATGTATGAAAAGATATTGTAGGATTTTCCCAGAATACTAGTTATTGCAAAGGTTAAGTCACCATTGCTACCTTTTCTATCAGATCCTCCTTTTCTTTCAGAGCCTCTGCAGATCCACCTGAGGCAGCAAGTGCCGATAAACTCCTTAGCTCAGCTTCCAATCTAGCTAATTCTTTTCGTAATTGTTTCACCAGTGCCTTCTCTGACATTACCACGTTAACTTTTGCGTTAGTAATGACATTCTTGGCACAAGTTGCAAACAACAAAGTGTTCCTGGATTGCTCAACATGGCTATGTGCAGGACTCATGGTGCAAATGATGGCAGTTCTGGCATTGCCTCCCAATGAATTCTGTAGTATGCGTGTCAACTTCGAGTCTCTGAAAGGAATATGTCCATTTCCTTTTTTGCTGATAAAAGTACAAAAATATATCGATGAACAAGACTTATTGAAATAGCCTTTTAGTGATCTAAGGAAGAAGCCAAAACAAAAATAAATTTGAAGCTCAGCAAACTGTAGTTATGTGGCAACCTTAATTTGCGAATGACAGTTCCAAGAGTCAGCAAACTGCGATTGATGTGGCTACCTTCTTTCAGTCTTACATTTGCTGACATGGTTTGAGAAGCACGCTCACTTCCAGCAAGATCAACAAAATTCTGCAGGAAAAAGAACAAAATATTGCCCATCAATCATTTTCGTAGGAACTTACAAGGACTCCAATGATCCTTCTAAGTGATGTCCGTGCAGAGGTAATTTTCCTCACCACTGCAGCTGTCAGAGTGCTTGAGTTTAAGCCAACAAATTTCTTAGCGGTACTTTCAACTTTCTGCAAAAAGATCATTTGTCCAAGTTAAGAAAATGATACATTTCCTTTATATATTATTATTCATAAACCATCTGGTAACCAATGCACTAACCAAACGCAGAATCTGGTGAGATCTTGAGCTCACTTCATTGAGAGCAGTTTCTCCTATTTTCCTTTGAGCTGCAAGAATGGTAACAATTGAAGTTATATCATATTAACTTGCTGGAAACACTACATAGCAGTCTCAGCCTTTTACCTTCACATACTGACAGCAGTTCTTTTAGATGGTTCCAGTCCTTCAGTGTTACCTCTGTAAGTTTTTCAACTACAGTCCCTCTCTGTAAACGAAAGAGGTTACTTACTCGCATAATATTGTCTGTGAATAAAACAAAACTTGATCATGCTTAAACATATATTCACCTCTGGATCATCGAGGAGTCTAAGTGGAGTGTCCTCTGGGGTTAGAAGGTCTCTAACAACTTCATTGTATATCTCCATGGCAGAGAATTTTAGTGTAAATTCTCGGTCTACGGTCTAAAAGTTTTTGAAAATAAAAAGGTACCTTAAAAGCATCAGACACTCTGAATTCTGTACAACATAAATAAATTGCATAGGAGAATAGGAAAGGTTTACCCACCCTGCATATATGATCATATATATCTGCTAATGTGTATTCGGTGATTCCAGACATAGTATACGTTTTCCCACTACTTGTCTGTCCATATGCAAAGATACTTGCTGCAAAGACATTTCATACGTTATTACTGTAACATCATTACGTAGGTGAAGAAAATGGACCGTGAACAAGGGTTAGTACTTACAATTAATACCACTAAGAACTGAAAGAGCAACTCCTTTGGCGGCTTCCTCATACACCTGCCTTGTGGAGCAATCATACCCAAATACTCGGTCTGTTCAATTGCATATACCAATTTTAAGGAGGAATCTTTTCAATTCAAAAAATAAAAACACAACGCAAAGGAAAATGAAAATGTGAAGAAGCTTACCATATGCACAAGCAGTTGGAAACAATGAACGCTCTGACATAGAATTTTTATACAAAATTGTGGTGTTATTGATGCATTCCCAATCCGAGACGTCGTTACATGTAATCTCCCTCTCATTCAAAGGTCTCAATCTAACTGCAACAAAAATCTTCTCTTTCTCTTCATGAGCAACTGATCCGTGATCATCACCATATTGAGATGCCTCCTCCCCATACACTGAGCTCATTTTTAGCACCCTCTTCTTTCCCCAGAATCAATGCACTTGAAGAGGACCAGCAAATAGATTATATCAATGAATCACAAATCTTCATATGGTCCCTCTCTTTGTATTAAAAGAGAGGAACTGCCTTATAACCACCTCCCTACCCTCTGTATATGCCTAATTTGATTGAAACCTCGTATATAATCTTCTTATCTGCCAAAATTCAGACAAAATGCAAAAAAACACCTAAAAATGTTTTCTTTAGCTCAGAAAAATGCAATTCTTGAATGCATTCTGTCAAGAACTCAACCCCACAAACTGAGAAAAATAGTAATGGAAATCAAAGCACCTAAAAATGAGTTCTCTAGCTCATAAACATGCAATTCTTGGATGCATTCTGTCAAACAACTCAACCCCACAAACTAAGCAAAATAGTTATGGAAATCAAAGCACCTAAAAATTGGTTCTTTAGCTCATACACATGCAATTCTTGGATTCATTTTGTCAAACAACTCAACCCCACAAACTGAGGGAAAAAATAGTAATAACAAAAACACCTAAAAATGGGCTCTTTAGCTCACAAAACTGCAACTCTTGAATGCATTCTGTCAAACAACTCAACCCCACAAACTGAGGGAAAAAACAGTAACAAAAAACACCTAAAAATTGGTTCTTTAGCTCATAAACACGCAGTTCTTAGACACATTTCATCAAACACCTCAACCCCACAAACTAAACCATAATCATTTACAAAAAGTTCTATATTTTTCAAATTATTGCCAAGAATAATCATCACCTTGCTCACCTTTTGTGCTGGTAGTGGTATTTGAAAATTATCTTTGGCAAACCAAAGTACAGCAATTAAAATTGTGTGGTTTATGCAAGAAAAAGAAGAAACTGTTATGATTTTTTTTTTGGGAGGAGAGGTGAAGATGATGATATTTGCTGTTGTAAAGATAATGGGGTGAGCTGAAAACACGCTAAAAACTCGGAATTTGAGATTTATGGTGGAGAAAATGTAACAAATTTGAGCTGAGAATTTTTCTGCAACGCTCACTATTTTCTGTGTTTGCATTTTTAAGCGATTTGTACGGAACTTTGAAATAAACAGCTACCGCTAAAACAATAACGACTCAACTGGAATTTGTAAGGAATTAAATAAGCACCGTTAGATATGAGAAATTTTTTACATTTTTATCCATTTGCACCATATGGCCTTTTTTTCAAGCTCACTCTTTACATTATGTCCATCTGTTTTTTATTTTCCACTCGGTATTTGACATCACATTAGAATCTCACTAAATTTAAATTTGCGTTAGAAAATTTCATATTGAGGGTAAAGTGCTCTCTCCTCAGAACTCTGATTAAGAATGACAGAGTACTTACCACTTTATCACAATCCTTATTGATTTTTTCAAGGTCACTCTTTACATTGTGTCCATGTTGTTGTTAGTTCATTTGTGGATATATTTAGCACGTTGGATTAATTGGAACATAAATAGAAACCTTAAAAAAGGTTATTTATGCAAATTGTGACTTCATAAATGTTGTGTTTTCTGTTTTTCTTAAGCGGAGGCTTGATCGGAAATAGTTTTACTACCTAGTGTTACAAGTAGGGGATAAGATTTGCGTACATGACCCTTTTTAGATCCCACTTGTAAGACTAAGTTGTTAAATTGTGTTGTTCCAGTGAAACAAAAACTTAAGCATGTTGTATGATCATGATTCATGTAGTTAAAAAGGGGGATTTGAACTACTGGGATTATTTCTACGTCTTGATATGATTTTGGTTCCATTTAAATAAGTTAAGTTGTGGAAATATAGTTTTCAAAGTTATTAATTAGAGTTTTAATTTATGATAAAATTGTCTTGCCACATTATGAATAAATAATGATCAACATTCAACATTGACTAAAAATTATTAGAAGATAGAAATAGGATGAGTGGCAGCCATGAAGTTAGAAGAAAACTTCATAATGTGAGTAAAATTGGAATTAAAGATTATAGATTTGGATTTTGTTCATTAATTCCTCAACTCATCAATCAATATCACTGAAATAATACTAATTAATCAAAACTTTCAAGAATAAGTTAACTACAATAACAAGGTTATGACAATGCAATGTGTAACTTTCAAGGAAAATATAATATTTATATCTCTATATATGTCACTTTTAAATTTGACTTCTATTTTTCAAATTAAACAGCAAATTCAATTCGATATAAGAGTAATCCAGAAATTTTTTGTTTCATTCTCAATGCAAAGGGTAAAATTTATGAAGAAGAAAAGGAACGAGAACTAACTTTTATAAATAAAAGAGAGTTTTCGATGCAAATTTCAATTAATCTTCATGATAGAACTCAAATGAAATAATGTAATTGTTGTATTATTAGGTTCAGTCATTATAACGGTTTCAAACCTACAAACCGTAAATCTTGTCACTATTACAAAATTTCATTCGTATTTAACATTCAATACTATTAATGTGTGTCTTCTTAAGCGTAATCAAAATACATATAATATAATGAAACATGAAAACAATTACAAATGTAATAAAATGTTTTAGAAGTTAAATATGATTCACAAAACATATGACTAAATATGCACACCAAAATAGTAAGAATTATTCACATCGGATATTCACCACAACTCAATAAAATACATAGACTATAACCCTTTGCAAACATGATTATCATTAAATTATACTTCCCTCACAACCTTCGAACTAGGCATATCTTCTTTTTATTTGTCTAATTTAAATTTTATACTCTTTAAAAATAATAATTGATATAAATATTTTATCACGATATTCATATTAATTGATGTTTCATAGAAATTGAGAAATGACTAAACAATACACATTATTAACCTCTTAATTTAAAAAAACCCTAGGTAGATAAACTTTAACCTAACCAAAACAAATAATGCATGACATTGACATGTGTTGTGTTTATTACTAATCATCATTAACTCACATGTTCGCATCTACCAATTAAAATGTAAAATCTCAAAAATCACTTTCTTTCTTTTTCTTCTTTTTAACTAATTGGAGTACCTTTTTTTTTTTTTTCTTTGACAGTTGGAAACTTTTTCTTATTTTAGCCAAACAAATTGAAAAAAGCAAAAAAAAAATTAAAAAATTAAAAATTCTATGATCTTTGAAATTTTCCAGTCACTCTGCCCCACCACCACTCCCCATCATCACAACCAGAAGAAGAACAAAAAGGAAAAAAAAAAAATGTAAACAGAAAACAGTTGTCTTCTTCTTCTTCCTCTTCATCTTTCCCCATATTCTCTTTCTCCAGATCCAAATGCTACCAAAAATTTCATCTTTTTTCAATACCCATTTATCAATTTCTCCCATTTTCCTTAATTTATCTTCCTTTTGAAACCCTAACCCTAAAAATCCTGTCTTTTTTTGCTTTCAGTATAAACCCTAATTTTTACAGATTCTCTACCTTTATTTACCAAGTTTGAATCTTGATTGAAGTTTTCGACACCCAATTACGTGAAAGGTTAGAATTTGTACTTGAATTGGCGTTAATTTTGGAAAATGGCTACGAGGGGAAGCAGATCGGAGAAGGTGAAGAGGATTTTTCAGCAATTTGATGGTAACCATGACGGGGGTCTTAATCGAGAGGAAATGGCAGCTTTGGTGGTCGCTGTAAACCCTAGGGTTAAGTTTAGCGAAGAGCAAATTAATGCTATTCTCGATGAGGTTTTCCGTACGTACAGCGAGTTTATTGATGGTGAAAAGGGGCTTACTTATGAGGGACTTTTGCGTACCTATGATGATGGTGCTGGTGATGTTGATCGTGATTTTGACGCGCTTGGGCTTGAGCTTAAGCCGGAGGATAATGCTGGAACTTCAATTGCTGCGGAAGAGGCTTCGTCGTCGTCGATTGCGGATGAGAGAGTGATGGAGCCGCATAAGAAACAGCGGACTGCAGCTTGGGCAGCTTCTCCGAATCATGGCATTGTGTTTGATGATACTTGGAAGCTTGTAGATGACCTTGAGATATTGATCAAGAGGCTTAAATCGAAACAATCAAAAGATGGGAAGCTGAAGAATGATAATTCTGATGTTTATTCGGAAGGTTGGTCGAGGGAATTAGGGCCTTCGACTGAGATTACGGATAAACGGGTTAATTGGGAGGAGACTGGACATGACTATGCTGTGTTTGTGAAGGAGTTGGGTGTGTTGAGGTCGAGGGCTGATGGGTCGAGGTCAAGGGAAGAAGCTTTTGATGGTCACATGGCAATTGGCAGGGTTTTGTATGATCAACATTTGTTTAAGGAAGCACTGGTGAGCTTTAAGAGAGCTTGTGAGTTGCAGCCTGCTGATGTTAGGCCACATTTCAGGGCTGGCAATTGCTTGTATGTGCTCGGAAGACATAGTGAGTCGAAAGAGGAGTTCTTGCTGGCATTGGAGGCTGCTGAAGCTAGCGGCAGTCAGTGGGCTTATTTGCTTCCTCAGATTCATGTGAATTTGGGAATTGCTCTTGAAGGCGAAGGTATGGTTATTAGTGCCTGTGAACATTATAGAGAGGCTGCTATTTTGTGTCCTACTCATTTTAGAGCTTTGAAACTTTTGGGTAGTGCACTTTTTGGCGTGGGTGAGTATAAGGCAGCAGTTAAGGCATTAGAAGAGGCCATTTATATGAAGAGTGACTATGCTGATGCACATTGTGATCTTGCTTCTGCGTTGCACGCAATGGGTGATGATGATAATGCTATTAAGGAGTTTCAGAGAGCTATTGATTTGAAACCTGGCCATGTTGATGCCTTGTACAATTTAGGTGGACTTTACATGGATATGGGTAGATATCAGCGTGCTTCAGAGATGTACACTAGGGTACTAAGTGTTTGGCCGAATCACTGGAGAGCACAGCTCAATAAGGCTGTGGCTTTATTGGGGGCTGGGGAAACTGAGGAAGCTAAGAAAGCTTTGAAAGAAGCTCTGAAGATGACAAACAGAGTGGAATTGCATGATGCAGTAGCACATTTGAAACAACTTCAGAAAAAGAAGTTGAAGGGGAATGGTGGTGGCAATGGGGAGGAGGCCTTTATCATTGTTGAACCCTCTAAGTTCAAGTCCGTGGGTGAGAAAACCACATTGAGAGCAGATTTATCTACTGCTCTCGATATTAGAAGTTTTCAGAGGATTACTCGTCTTAATCGTTGTGATGTTGATGAGATAAAGAAGGAAATAAATGAAACTGATGTACCAATGTCTTATTCCGGTGGTGTACCTGAAAAGTCAATACGCAAGGCTTCACTGGAAGAGATTCTGCACAGATTGCTTAAATTCTTGAAGCCTGAAACCTTTATAGGTGCTGTTAAAGCCATTAACCAGAAAGTTCTCTCTGTTTTAGATGAGTCAGAATCAGGTCGGCTGGATCTGGGCATGTTCTTTGCTGTTCTTGCTCCTGTCTGTGGAGGATCACCAGACAAAAGAAAACGCATTGCATATGAGGCGCTTTTGTGGCGTCCTGTGAATGAGGGTAGCAGCCAAATAAGGAAAACTGATGCTCAAAGGTACATTAAACTGCTGAGAGCTATTTACATTCCTTCCCAAGGAGCAAGTGAAATGCTAGAAATTCACGGGGAGATGGACACATCATTAGTGTCTTTAGCAGAATTCACTGCAATGTTTGATGATCCTGATTGGGGTTTTGGTATAATGTCCACTTTGCTGAAGCTTGAAATGGGGGATAGGAATCGTCATGGTAGCCATGTTTGTGCAACTTGTCGTTACCCAATCATTGGGTCTCGCTTTAAGGAGATAAAATCACATTTTAGCTTGTGCAGTCAGTGTTACAGTGAAGGAAAAGTACCCCCAACCAGCAAGCTAGAAGAGTACAGATTTAAAGAATATGCTAGTGAAGCTGAGGCAGTGAAAGATAAGTGCATGTGGTTCGGAATCCATTCTAAAGGCTCCTCCTCTCCTGCTGCTTCCTAGCCTAGCGCCGTATGCGTATATGTTTTTTCAGATGTTCAGGGTGTGAATTATATCTAGCTTATGAAACATGTTGCTCCTTGTACAATAATCCTTTCAAGTTGTGACCATCAATTCTTTGTTTAAAAGGCAGTATTTTACTATTTAGGGACTTGTAGTTCTTTGTGGGTTGCCTTTAATCTTCTTTTTTTCCGACTCTTTTGAGGGATTGTATCTCTTGTAAGTTCATCAGTGTAAAGTTCTATGTTCTCCCCTTGATTTTTCATTTTGTAGTATTGAACATGACTATGGATGGATTTTATTGCATTATCCAACAATTGATTCTACTTATTAGCACAAGAGGATTTGTTCATATATTTCTTTAGTATCTGTATCTAAGTTATTTATGAGAAGGTAAATGCAACAACAATAACAATAAACTCGATGTAATACCACAAGTGGAGTTTACGCAGATCTTACGTCTACCTTATCATTGTTTTCGAAAGACGCTCAACTGAAAAGAGTGAGACAATGAAAAAGAGGTAATAGTAACAAATAGCAAAAACAGCAAGATAGATAATAATAACTTTCTATACATAAGTTTCAGTTGCATGGAATATAATTTTTCGACGAAGGAGATTTAATTTTTCTTGGGTCAATGTAGCTCTGTAACTACCTGACAAATGTATATAGGAAGCCATCTTAAAAGGGAATGTTGGTTAAGTGTTTAGCCAGTCTGGACTATACTAATCAAGTTTTTTTTAAAAAGAAGATAGAATCTTAGTATTAAAGAATTGGTGGGTCTGAAGCAACAATAATTAATCAATCAGACAAATGATGAAGCAAATGCACAAATGGCAAATTGTATTGACCTAGTCATTAGGCAAAATATTTATTATTTATTATAGTATAAAAGAAAATGTTTTGTTTATATGTCCTTATTCATTTATTATTTCTTGATTATTTAGATCTACAAAATCCATTTGGCACCAAGATCAAACTTTTTACCCCATTCCATATTTATATTAAACGAATGCAAAGATTTAATTTATATATATACGAATTTCTCACTTAATCATGAAGGTCCGTGGCCTAGGCTGGTTGTCTTGATTGAGCCTACGTCATAATTTGTGACAATGGATTTTTATATTATGCGGCTCCTACTTTAAAAAAAGTGATATATATGATCGTTTGAATTTTTTACGACCAATACTAAATTATTTATTTTGTATAAACACTGAGTGCAATTATGAAAAATTGGTATTATAGTGGAATGATTAGAAATAATACAGAGATAAGTATAAAACTAAGCAGGGACCTAACTATCATTATGAATCATGATAGTTCATGATATTCTTTGTCATTAGACTTTTACTTTAAGGCTTTTCATAAAAGGTATACTAAACGGGGGGAAATGCCTAAATTTGCTCTTTTTACTATTTAAAATAGCTTTATTTCGTCATTTATTAATTATTATATACTCTTGATCCATTTATTCTTGACTTTAACAAATTGTTTCATTTTCTCCTTGATATTAACAAAGCATTAACACAAAATAAATGAACTTCATGCATTCAAATTCTTCTACAAAAATGATCATAATTTGTCATTCAACTTTTGAAATATTGACCTTTCTGATTTGTAGATTATATTCTTTATATAGTAACACTCTATGAAATATTGCAAATCCGTTGTAGTCTAGTTGGTTAGGATACTCGGCTCTCACCCGAGAGACCCGGGTTCAAGTCCCGGCAACGGAATAATTTTTTCTGAATTTTCTCTATACATTTTTTTTCATACATAACTGTCATAAATAAATGAATCATTTAACTCTTAGGGATCGTTTGGTAGAATGTATTAGAAAAAAATTATATGCACTAGCTTTAGTTTTATCATCTAATAAGGTGAGAAAAGGGGAGTAAGGGGTGAAAGAAAAAGATAGGAGATTCTGAACATGACGAGTCTTAAATGGTTCGGGTATGAAATGAAGAGATCAAATGCCCCAATGAAGAGGTGCAAAAGGTGGATTATACGAGGCCTAAGAAGAGTAAGAGGTAAACCAGGAAAAATTAGAGAGAGGGAATTAGCAAGACATGTCGCACCTTCAGCACCCTAAGAACATGATCCTAGATAGAAGAGCATAAAAGTCGAAAATTAAGGCAGAAGGTTAAATCGGAGGAAAACTAGCACTAGAAAGAAGTTGTGTGACAACATGAGCTACTTCTCAAAAATTGTGCATGCAAGAACCATGATTATTTTATCCCTAATGCATGAAACATAACAAATACCAGCACAAGTTAAACCTAAACATCAATTGACAAAACGCACCAACAATCAATACATCACTTCCGCATGCCAATCTTCACTGTAAGGTCAATCATGCACTTTCTATGTATGTTGGTTATTATAGTACTATTCATGGCTACAAAATCGCCATTGTCACCATCAGATTCACCAGCATCGGTGATCTCACAACTCCAGGAAGAAGAGCAGCTCAACAATCACTATGCGTCAATCCAAGAAGAACAACTAAACAAGTTCAAAGACATCACATATCAATTTCAGACAGAACAACACTTCCAAGATTATGGTTCCTTGAGTCCAGCACCATACTTCGGCAGAGGTGACCCAGCTCCCATTCCTCACGGGAGAGGCCATAATACGAAGGAGCGCAAGGCAAAGTGATCCAAACACAGATATTAGTCTCTAATTCATACAAGTATTCAGTAGCAGCAATCATCGTTTAGCTACACTCACATTTATGTGACATCATGGTTATAATGCAAAGTATATGATATGAGGTCATGATGTAAGTAAGAGTTGTAATCTGCTTGATTCAGATTTCACACTTTGTAATGATACCAAATAAATGCAGACAAGTTCATGGTGAACATTAGCTTATGAACAAATTGTCTGTTCATCACAACAGAAAAAGATTCAAGCATATTGCAAATATAGCTGAGCACTAGAAGAACAGAGAACTCCCAAGGATCCAATTCACAGGAATCTAACTCGATTTAGAATTAAATGCAGGACATGAATTTTGCTAACTGTTAAAAACTCCAATACATAGAATGTCCACAAGTCTGCATATTCCACCAATTAAACCGTAAATATTCATCAAAATTGCAACTCTGCTTGACCATGCACATACGTTATGTAACTGAGAACTGTTTCGAGGATCTATCATGTATTATATACCATCTAAGAATAGAAAAGCTTTCGAACATCGTCTTGATAATTGAAGAACATGTCAACAAAAAGCTCTCATTTTGGGTGCAATAGAGGATCAACTACAGCTGCAAAGGCTTTGACTTTAAAGTACACAACCAAAATAATGTCACCTGTGAGAAAATAAACAGACCGAAGATTCTATCAGTTTTCTTTTCAAACCACAAGCTACTCCACTGTTAAATGCAAAACACAACCAGATATTTCATAAGTAAATTACCATCAGGAAATTTTGAATTTTGAAGCCAACAAAAAACTACATTCAGTACCTTCTTGTTTAATTATTGCTTTGAGTTAAAGGGGCAAGAAAATAGCCATTAAGACATAATATAATGGATTGCTAGTTGAGAATTGGATTTGGATTGCTAGACCGTAGACGAAATCTTCTTTAAATGTTACCATCTAGCTAGTTGTCAGGTTACATGTCAAAAGCGCCTAGAGTTAATGGTGTCTGGTTTTCATGGTTCTTTTTAATGAAGATCTGGTTTTCATGGTTCTTAACATTAACCAAGCATTTCAAACTTCATGGTTTTTTGGTTTGTTGACAGAGGAACTGCAATGCTGTAGTGAATTAAAGTTTCTCTAGCTTAGAACCAGTAAACGTGGGAGCAAGAGTATTTAGAGTTCTTGAACTAGCCTGCGGAACACCTCTTTGCAATTGGGGAAAAAACAATGAGCTTAACACCAAACAAAATTTCAAAAATATAAGCCTGATACAAGGGGTTGTGAACACTAACTCAAAGACAGCAATTTTTCTATCAGAAAGATATAATTTCAGCAACGATGACGTAGAAGAAATTGATTAGAAAGACGTTGGAATTTAATGGGAGAAAGAAGGAAGAAATTGTCTATGAATAGGACATGGGACTCTAGTGATTGCACCCCCTAAGGCAAAGCTGAACAAAGCACCAAGCATCCAACCAAAACTTCATCCAACGCCCTAGCAACTTACTCACTTTTCCATCAGACTTGCAAAACCATGGAGACACATGACTTCTCCCTGAATTCAGACTTACAAAACTACAAAGGCATGTATATGTTGCCAGATTTTGACACAAATTCTGAAGAGATACTCACATGAGATGTATGGCAGATGGACCGGTAAAAGCAGCAACCTTCTGGGCACGCTGTGCTTCACACTTGTATAGCTCCTTCGTTTCTTTTTTCATACGGCGCGCCTCACGCCGTTCTTCCTTCACAGCAGCCTGAAAAGGTAGAACCTCAATGTTAAAATATTATATCAGATGTTTTATGTACGATTGAGAAGAAAAAATAAAACCAAAAGGACTAGGCAAAGTAAAACGAGCTCAGCAAAGGAGAGAGATATCGAGCAATACAATTCCACAATAAAAAATATTGATATACAAAACCATTGACCTTTCTTTCTTTCTTTTCCTCCTTTGACTCTTGACCATGTTGCTTTCTTTTGAGCTGCTCCTTCATTGAGTTGTCCTTTCCCTCCTTTTCTGAACCTTGCTTTTTCTTATCCTCCTTTAGCAAGGCATGCTTTCCCTTGCTAGGCAAATAGTCTACAGGAAGATTTGCTTTTCCTTTGAGGGATATTATAGGCGAAGCTTCAGAAATAGCAGGGAGCAACTTTTTTCTCCTCGCTTCAGGAGCTACAATTTTTCCAGGGTGGTTATCAAGATTTGAATACGTTGACACTATAGTTTCACAATCCCATACTTCTGAGTCACTGCTGCTTTCATCAAAAATAGCTGCTTCTTCCTCTGGACCTTCATTTTCATACTTCTCTGCATATTCTCTGCACCTGTTTATGACATCAGCTTCAGGTTCAAGCAATTCTGCATTATCTGGTCCATAATTATTGAGTTCCAAGCCATCAATGGCACACTCCTTAAATGCATGATTAAGCTTTTCTGCAAGGGATTCGTGACATTCATTTTCCTCAATCATATCACCATCATATTCTTCTTCGGTATCAGATCCATACTCTTCAAGTTCAAGCTGAGAAGATGAGATGCAAGACAGAGACAAGACAACTATCAATCAAAAATATCAATAAAGAAGAACGGACATTATCTTAATCATGAAGAAACAATAACAAATGTAAAATTATCAACTCTCTAGAGTCTAGTGAATAAAAAACTTACAAGAGACTTAACAATTCTGGAGAGTAGTGTTAAATTTACAAGGAGAGCTACTATAAGCAGACTATCATATTCTTCTACCTAAAGACAAGTAGACTCAAAATCTAAACAAGGAAACATCATACAAATTAACAACCTAAAAAAGCAAACACTGCAGAAAATACTACAAAAATACTTATTAATCAAATTACTATACACATTATAAGCTTATGCAATTTCCCTAAAACCAAGAAGCAACTTAGAACTGAAAATAAAAAATAAACCTAAACATACAAATTAACACATGCTTATGGCTTCATTCAATGATGCAAGACAAAATATTTCCTCTTTCAGCCCATAACAACTAATAAATTTTTTCAAGCCCAATGATGATGCAACCATGGTATGAAACCAGTCATCAGAACAAAAAGCTCGAGGAATGAGTCTAACAGCTTGCTGAAAAACAATAGATTAAGCAAAGATAAACGGCATGAAAATCCATATAATCTATTGGATAATAATAGTTCAAAACCTAAATGTATGTACTACTTAGAAGTCATTTTGAGGGAAAAGATAAGAGCTTTAGTGGAAATACTTAATACTTATAAACACAAAGACTCAAATAATTCCATTCTCTGCTAACCTTTGTTTTATCAAAAAAATAATATTTCAACTCAATTTCAGCTGAAAACATGCCATTTGTACGTGTATCTGAAGTTGTATCAGTTGACACTGATAAAGGATAGTAATAGATCTTACAAGCAATTAGCCCTGTAAGACACGCAAAAGGTGGCTTAGATTGCCTCTATTATCGAGCAAAGCACCAGGAGAAAAAGAACTTCAAAAAGAAACAATGTCTTGGAAAAATATTTTTAAAGCAGATGCTGCAAATTCAGACCTAATGGGGTGGCCTATCTATCAAAGATAGAAACTTGCGCACACCTCCACTATTCTACAATGCTCCTCAGCCTCCCAAACTATGACTAGGTAAACCCCATCTACCTAAGACAAGGGAAGAGCTACCAAATACCTGTGCTAGTTGCAAGATAGAAACATTTTCTTTTAGAAGGAAAATTTGAGCTTGACAAGTGTGAGGTAGATATTAGAAAATATTTCAATGAGTTGATTGAGGTGAGCACCAAATGGACTGGAACCACATTACCGGAAAAAAGGCAAATTAGACCAATTCATTTAACATGGGCTGATGTCCTCTTTTAACACACTTATGGTCACTTTAGCCTCTTCTTTTCTTTTCTTTTTTTGGGGGGAAGTAATTTTTCTCTCTCTTAAGTTGTCATCGGGCTTGTAAAAGTTCCCGTGAAGAAAACTATAGATTTGAACAAAAAGAAAAGAAAATATAGGAGAACAAACGGCTTACCATATCAAACTGTTCATCCAGAGGGCGGCGTGCTCTTGGCTTCTCTTCAATAGTCGCAAATTTGGCCTCATTTCTCTGCACATGTCCAGCCGTATCATTGCTTCCTAGTTTGTCAACGTCTGATCTCTCTAGCAAGCTTAAATTCTTGTCAAGTTCCACAGTATCTGCCTCATCGGGTAGGTTTGCCGTGATAACAAAATCTTCTTCCAACTCTAAATCCTCCTCATCAGACCCAAAACGTGACAAATCACTGTCATCTAGCAAAGCAGCAACTTCAGGATCCACTGCCTTCTGAACTCTTACCCCTACCGTCTTGGCTGCCACATTGTATACATATTTCTCATTGGAATCATCATCCACTTTTGCAACCGCAACTCTTGAAGCATCATATGCCTAACCAAAACCATAAATTTGTTAACTAGAAAAGATAAGCCACAAAGCTACTGTCTTTAAAAATTATTAATCAATTCTTTGTTTTCCCTTTCTTTCAATAAGTATACTGACAAGAACATATACTTCACCAAATCCAAAATAAAATACTGAACCAACGTAATCATTATGATGAATTATACTCAAAAAGGATTTGTATACACCGCCAACTAAAAGGGAATTGAGGCATAGTTGATTGTATCACTATACTAATTCAACCAAAGCTGAAATCCTAATACTACTTCCATATAATACAACTAAAAATCTACAACAATTAGACCTCAGTTCAAACACGCTGGGGTTGACTAAATATTAATCCTTAGTGTTACTCCATTGAAATTCATATACAAAAACAAATAATGCTAATTCTATAAAATTATGACATAGAATAATACTAATTCAATCAAAGCTAACATTTTTAGGAAGAAAAAGTAAATACAATACAAAAATTCATAGAATTAACAAACCTTAACATCACGAGGAAGCTCATTAAACTTAGCTTTAGGATTCTCATAATAAGCAGAGCCTCCACCAGTATTCTTAATCTCCCTCAAGTGATGTAAGTAATTATACCCATCATCAGGAAACCCTAGCTCCAATATCTCCTTTCTAACATCATCAGGTAACAGCACAGTTTGATTTCCGGTACCCGAATACCCAGCTGCCCACCCATTGTACTCCTCTTCATCTTCCGGAGCATCCGCGTATATCGAATTCGGGTCATCTGGGTTAAATTGATCGGCGGAGTGAAAGGCGTCGACTGAGTAGGATGTATTGTTGTCAACTCTGACGAACACTCTGTCAGCGCCGGAGGACCCGGATTCGTAAGCCGGATCCGATGAATCACAGGCGAATAACTGAAAAGTAGCTGATTTCTTCTTGTCGATGAACTTTTTCTTCCCCATTGTTATCGAAAAAAAGCAATCGCCGGCACAGATAGTGTTTTCTGAAACTCGATTTTAGCTAGTTTGTATGTAGAAGAAGCTTTATGTATGCTAAAACCCTAAAACCTAAGTTTGTCCAGATACGTTCATAATTACTACAGTAATTTATAAAATAATTATTATATAATTAAATAAAACGTAAATATGTTCTTTAACTTAACATCGGTTAGCATTTAGCACTTTTAATTTTAATTGTACACAAATAAATACTTAAACTTGTATAAAATTAAACAAATAAACATATATAGTTTACATGATAATTTACATTCTACGTGACGTAATAGAGAAAATGACATAAATAGTTTCTTAACTATAGGAGTAGGTCTAAAATGGTTCCTTAACTATACACTTAACGAATTTAGTCTTTTAACTATTCAAAAACTTTACAGTTTTAGTCTCTTAACTATACACTTATTGGTTTTAGTCCCTTAACTATAAACTTACCGATTTTAGTCCTTTTAGTATTCAAAAACTTATCAGGTTTGGTCTTTGTCCATTTTTTTTAATACAAATAGCTTAGATTTATACTAACCGAAATTTTTGTGAAATTAAATCTTTAACCCATTTTTTTATGTTGTTTCTCTATCCCCGTCCTTTTTTCTTCAAACTACTCTTATGAAAAGAACAATAATGTCAACGATTCAAAATAAAATTAATGAGGAAAGAAGATATAAGTTCTAATTTTATTCAATGGAAGATAAAATTAAGCACTTGAATATGCTAATCAGTGGAGATTTTATTTTATTTACGTAAAATAAAATGAATAGAATAATAAAATTGATCTATTTAAAAAAAATTAAAAAATTGCAAATCTACCATTTTATAAATTTCAATTTATGAAAAATAAAATAAAAATCGTTCAATGAAGTTGTTGGAGTACAACCTTTGGATTTAACGCGTAATAATTTTTTATCTTTTTATAATAAAATTTAATATATTCAAGTCATTAGGAGCAATAATATGCTTCATTTTATTCTCTGTTAAATAAAATTATGAGTTATATTTTCTTTCCTCGTGAATTTATTTTAAATCGTTGCGGTTAAGATTTTTCGCATAAGGTTAATTTGAAGAAAAAATAGTGAAGAGAGAGAAACAACAGAAAAAGTTGCTAAAAGATTTAATTTCTCGAGGCATTGATTCTGTTAATATAAACCTAAGCTATTTGTATTAGAAAAAAATGGACAAAGACCAAACTCGATAGGTTTTTGAATACTTAAAGGGCTAAAATCGGCAAGTTTATAGTTAAGGGACTAATACCGATAAATGTATAGTTAAGGGACCAAAGTTGATAAATTTTTGAATAGTTAAAGGACTAAATCCGTTAATTGTATAGTTAAGGAACCATTTTAGACCTACTCATATAGTTAAGAGACTATTTATGTCATTTTCTCTGACGTATACTACATGACAATTTGTGTTGTATATATGTAGTGTTCTATGTGACAACTTAATTTTAAACAAGTTTTAAAAAGTCATTGACAACTTTTTAATAATACATACTAGTAAAAGAAATTATGAAGTATATTGATGATATATGGAGAAGCCTATAACTTTTTATTTAGTGGCTAAAAAGGAATATACAGTATATATTTACATTTACAAAATCAATTAGAAGAAAAGTTGCAATTTAACTACAAATATTAGTTAAACTAACTTTTAAAAGTAAAATATGACAATTATTTATTGACAATCTAATAGACATTATTTTTTATTTTTTTAGGGCAAATTACAGAAATCACATACTTTAAAGGGAGAATTACAATTTATCCCTTAAAAGTTTATAATTACAAAAATCCCTCAAACGGATACAATAATATAAGTGTTGATACATTAATCTGATGCGCGAGATACATTAATCGTTAAGTAAGATACATTACATTTTATACATGATACACTAATCTGATGCACTGATACATTAATCTGATGCGTGAAATACATTAATCTGATGCATGAAAATGAGGGATTTTGGAAATTTGTAAAACTTATAGGAAATAATGGTAATAAGTAAACTAAAAGGTGGCATTTATGTAATTATATAAATTTGGAACAAACCACATCAAAATCCTTGAGCCGAACACAACTCAAGGTATCATAGGCCCAAAATTTTTAAATCCAAACAATTTGTAAGCCCACTGATGGCTCATTTGATACTCCTAGAATCCTACTCTCTCTCTTTTTATTTTGTTTTATTAATATAATACGAAATAAATTGAATTAAATGGCAGTAATAAATAACCTGATTTTTTTAAATCTAATTCTTCCTTCTTTATTTTTTCTCCCCATTCAAAAATAAGAGATATTTTTTTTTATTCATTTTTTGCCTAAAGAGCCTATTCTGATTGGTAGAACTTTGATTCAAAATTATTATACAAAAAAATTATCTTTTGATATTGTTTTATGAGAAAATTTTAGTAGCTTAGTCGGTTGAGATACATAAACAAAGCAATCATAGCAGATACATGTACTTATAACAATGTGTATATTATTATTATTATAAATAATTATAATAAAAACTAATACTAATAATTAAAAAAAACAATTAATTTTGCAATCGACTAGCTTTTAAAAAAATCACATCTAGAGGTTTAAATTTTCACTCTGCGTAGAATCTATGCGGTAGATCAATCAAGATATCAAAATTTCGGTTACAAATAAATTAATCCTAGTTGAGCATAAAACTAAAAGTAATTGAAGATAGTACCCAATTAATGATTAAATATTGCAAGCCTAATAAAATAGGATGGGAAGAATACAATTAATGTGTAGAACAGTATTTGTAAAATCTGTTTTTCCTATTTTCATTAAGAAGATTATTTTCCAAATTTTTAAACAACTTAATTTTTAACAAAAATATCTTTTAAAAATTTTAAAGATGTTTTTTTAAAATAAAATTTCCATCAAAAGTCTCAGAAATATGGAAGAGATCGGCCAAGAACATAAGGCATTGAGAAGTGACAATACTTATATTATTATTATAATTAAACAACCAAACAAAAAAAATGCAAAAATATAAAGAAAAAGTTCAAACTAAGATAATTAAACTTCTACAGTTGTCCTTCAACATGGTAAACACTTCTCATCATTCTGACTTGGCTAAAAAGGAGATGTTGTCATTCTTGAAATTATCATACGCATGCACAATTTCCTCACAATCTTTGAAATTATCATACGCATGCACAATTTCCTCACGATCTTTGAAATTATCTACTTCTAAATAATAAAACAAGATCATATAAAAATGTAAAGAAAAAAGGGAAGGATAACAAAATATCATATTTAGTTGGATGACAGGGAATTCCTACCGATATTGCAAGGGTTAAGCCCAAAACTATGGTCCTCAAAACAAAGCGATGGTGATTTTTCTCACGATTTTCAGAATTATCATACGCATTATGTACAATTTCCTCACGATCATTGGAATTATCATACGACTGAACAATATCCTCACAATCTTTAGAATTATCCTTCTTCCGTTGTTCTGCCATACTTTTTTAAAAAAAAGATATATGCTTAGATTTGTCGATGGATAGGTATAGTATTTCTCTTCTATGAAAATATCAAGTATATATAAAAGAAAAATTAAGTCCTAGTTGAATTAAATAAGTGACAAATCAAAATATACAAGAAGATTCATGTTAAAACACTACTTCTTCATATGAATGATGAAAAAAAGAATTATTATTATTAGTAATATATATATATATATATATATATATATATTAAAAGTCATTGAAAATGTTGTTTGAACCTCTTACCCTTCATTAACTATACACAAAATTGTCATTTACTAGTTTTTTAATATTTAATAATTTAAAAAATTAACCAAAATTAAATTTATTAAGACTTTAAAATTAATAGTTTAATTTTACAAGAAAATTTAATCCTACTCAAGTGCCAATTTTAAGTCCCAATAATTCTTAAAGTTCAAAAGATATTAGTTTGACGTGAACTAAACAACATTGAACCTATAGCTTATAATTTGTAGTTTATTTAAACATATGTAATGTTCTAATATAAATAAACACAAATTAAAAGGAAGAACTAACCTAGCAAATATATAGGAGCAGACTTCTTCGTAAGAAAAACAAAGACTATATATGTAGAGATATATACTAATATTAAAAGAAAAAAAGTGTTCACTACGATTAATAGTAAATAATAAATTATATTTGAGTTGATTAAAACTTAATGTAAGAGAAAAATTATTATAAGTACTAGATTACAATGAAAAATTATTAGAAGTACTAGATTACAATTAATTAGTTCATATTTTATCCGTAAGATTAAGCAATATATAAATAAATATTAGAAGTCGAACAATATCTGAATTAATGATTATATTCTCACAAAATTTGAAAATTGGCATAAAATTTAAATAATAACTTAAAAATAAAATTCTGGGTTAATCAACCTAATAGTTGACTAACATTGAAAGATTTGCTACTAGAGCTTTGGGTTTGGGTCTTACATTAAAATGGGATTTTAGGCGTCAATATTATTTAGACGGAAAAATCACCCCATAGCTATATATATATTTAAGGATTAATATTATAATTTTTATATATTTATTAATATAAAGTAATGTATATAATTGTTTAATAGGGGTGGAGTTAGAAGCCCAACTATGGTTCGGATGAATTCAGTAACATTTGCTCAAATAATATATTTTATGTTAATAAATTCATTAAATATGTATGAATAATAAGTTCAAAACTTAGTTATTAACACTTGAAGTAGCCATTTTAAAATTTAAAACTCGTAAAATTAAATAATTTTGACTCATCTTTTGTTGTTAATATGTCTATGTATAGGCCAATAAATTCTAAGTTGGCTTTAGAGCCACCCTCTATGCTGTTTTAATTGGTGCATATTTTGATTGATGGATAATTTGAAGTTATTGTATAATTAGGAATAACTTTCGCCTTGGCAATTTCGAAAATAAAAAATTGTCGTCAATTCCATCCTTGTAAGTTGTATCCTTCTGAAATTTTATTTGATGGGATCTAGCAAAAATTGTTAAGTAATTTATTATTTTTTAAAGAAAATATTTTTTTATAATTTTTGATCAATCAAATATGAAAAATAATTTTCTTAAAAATGTCCCCCTTTATTGAACACACCCTTAGTAAAAAGGTATTAGAAACATTGAAGAGATTAGTCAAGATTAACCTTGCTAAAATAGTACTCCCTACGTGACATGTTATAAAACACCAAAATTATAATCAATATAACGATTCAAAATGCAAAAATACAAAGAAAAAGTGCAAACTAAGATAATAAACTTCTATACTTGTCCTTCAATCGCGTAAGCACTTTTTATCATTTTGGCTAACTAGTATATGTTGTCGATCGATTTCCTTCGTTATATATCTAAGTAATAAATCACCACCTGGAAAAATATAATGAAAAAAATGATGAAGAATAAAATAGCATATTCAGGTGGAAGTTGGCAAATTCCAATTCCTATTGCAATCAATAGAGAAAACCTATTATCTTCAAAATAGACTCTAAACGGTCGTCCTTCTGTGGTTTCACCATACTTACAAAATAAATATGCTTAGAATTGTGTTTCTCAAGCGGGCTTCGGACACCGACGAATAAATAAAAAAAGTAGAAAGAATTGTGGTCCTCAATGTGTAGGTATATCATGTCTTGTATATATGGGAGGGAAATTAACTCCTAGTTGAAATAAGTGACGCGACTTATTCGTACAATGAATAATAATAATTAATAATAATAAGATTATATATATACTAATAATGGGCGGTACAAAATTGAGTCAAACTGCAAATCGAATCAAATAGAGAAAAAAACCTAAGTAATAACTAATGACTAATGACTAAAGGATATATGGACCGAAAGTATAACGGAAGATAGACTTGAGCAATTTTGGATGTTATGGAGAATTTTTTGGACTTTTTAGCCACAACTTCTTTAATTTTTTTGGGTGGGTGGATGGGGATCCTGGTTATTAATAACGTGAGAGTGATTGCCATATTCGACAAACAAGAAGGATAGGGACATGGCAATGATAATATAATTGAGAATGAAATATGCAAGTTGGAATGGTCCTAGCAACTAGTATTTCATTCAGAGCTGGTTTATTTATTTTTTGGAGTCCGACTAAATCCAAATTTACGGTTGAAAGTCCCACATCAGGGGCGGCTCAACGTAAGCAAAGGCCTAAAGCGAAATTTCAATTGAAGGCCTAAAATCTAAACAAACTTCATATGTGTTTGTTTAAAATTTATCTTTCTTACACTTTTCAAATGCAAATTATTACTTAGTATTTTTTTTATAAATAACTTCTTTGATTTTTTTTCAATTATTATTTAAGATACGGTTTTATCAATTCAATATTGAATTTTTTATTTCTCTAAGACAATCATTATATGAATTATAACATAATATAAGTAATAAGTTGACAAATTTTAAATAAATATAAGTATTAAACACAATGGGGCCAAATATAATAAAGTAATATACTTTTTTTAATACTTTTTATTATAAATAATCATTTTTTATAATTAAAAAACTAACACATTGAAGCCCCTAAAATTGGGGGCCTAAGGCATATGTCTTAATTATCAAAGCATAGAGCAGGCACTGTTCCACATTAGGGATAAAATGCTCCCTAACAAAAGCTACTCCATATCTAGAGGGACAAAAGCTACTCTATACCTAGAAGGATTCGAACCCTAGACCTCTGGTTAAGAATAAAAGAGTATTTTCCATTACACCACAACCCTTGTTGATTGAGATGGCTCTACTAGTGGCCTAGCTAGCCTTAAATGTTCTTGTTTACCCCATAAAGTTTTGGCCATGTTGGCTGAACATTTGATGCACTTTTGCTGGCTTTTGGTCCCTATCTGTTCTCTATTTCTAACTGTTAGTGTATTATAATGGGCGGAGTCAAAATTTTCATTAAAGAGTTCAAAATATGAAGAAGTAATATGTATTATATATATACGTAGGAAATAATTTTAACATTGTATAAATAGTGTAATTTTTCGTCAATCCTACCTATCTCCTCCCCTACCACTACTATTATATATGTCCTAATTATGCCAATTGTGATTTGGGCTCCATTTTTTTCATACTTCAACTGTCTGGTCGGAGTCCTCAGGGTGGTTGTTACTATTCATTTTGGTCCATTATTTCACTAAATTTTTTAGTTCTTGAAAATTGATTGATCACAAGTCACTTTTGGCCCCATCTGGCCATCCACTTTTCTTACAATAACTGTTGTTTGTCTGTTAAATTGTGTAAAATTTTGTTCAAATTTAATACTCTTGATTGGAATTTAGATACTACTTATTCGGCCCAGCTTTCGCACACCTCAACTAATTCCGCAGAATACATGTCACCTCCTACCAACAATAAATACCAAGTAACTCTTTAAAATATTGGCATGCAAGTTGTATTGGACTTACAAATTTTAACTTATAATTACTGAATTTCAAGATATCAAGTCCCTACATGGCTGCTATATATAATAATATATCTATTAGAATTTGCCAGTCTGGCCTTCTTATCTGATAACAATCATCTTTGCAGTGGTGTTATTCCCAGACCAAAAGGGATAACTAAAAGTTCTTTAATTAAGTGCCTTTCTTAACTATCACTTCTTTGATTCATACATTGAATTTCATCAATGTCCTATGAAATAATGGAGATAGGTTTTATAGTCCATTATAAATATCTTTTCAAGTGAGATCGATAAAATATAACACATGAAATCGAGATTTTTGTAGCTTATAATTAATCATAAGAGATCATTTTTTTCGTTGAAATACGACATAACATGTGATTGTGTCCAACATTGATTCATAAACCTCTGAGTTTTATGGGATTAAACAAAACATAATAGGATTTGTCATAATACATAAAACAAACACTTAAATTTAGTCTCAGCTGACAAATAAGGCTTCTAACTTTGAGAATACATATCTTAACACCTCAATTTGGTCTCGACTAGCAACTACACATTCCAATATTCATCCTTGCTTATTGTATCTCATGGACATCCAACACTGATGTAACACATCAATTTTGAAAAGTGCTAGAAGGTCATTTTGTAAATTGGATATAGATATTTACAAAGCAAAAGAGGCCCGTGCACCAGAACAATAATTCCAAGAACAGTACAAAACCAAGTTGTATTTATTGAGCACAAAAGAGGAGATGGGGTGTTCTTTTTTTTCTTTTTTTTTATTGCTCAAACTAAATCAAGAAAAGGCAAAAAAAAATTAAAAAAATACCCACAGAAATAGAAAAAAGAATAATCAAACTAGAGAATTAAAGAAAAAGATGATTGGATCCAACTACCAAAGAGTTCTTGATCTTTTGAAGGAAATAGAAGATGATGATGGGCTGATTTGTGGAACAGCAAAAGAATTATCATGTCTCCACTTTCTACTTGACTTGTTACTTGTAAGTTCCTTCATGTTCTTAAATTCAATTTGTCCACCAAAGTTTATATTCTGAGGGAAAACTTGGTTCTGATTCTTCTGAGGAGTAGTAGGTGGAGGTGCTTGAGGGACCCAAATACCTAAATTTTCTGGTGAGAATGAATTCATTGTGCTCTCAATCTCAGTATCCCAAATCGGAAACACATCATTATCACCAATCTACAAGAAAAAAAATAGATCAGATAATTGCATTTCACAACCAACTGACAAAAAGGACCGCCTAATGCACTAAGCTTCAGCTATGTGGAACCTCAAGGGTCTATTGTATAATAGCCTTACTCTGTATTTCTACAAAAGACTATTTTCACAGCTCAAATCAATGATCTGTTGATCACATGACAGTAATTTTACCAGTTATATGATTGAAAATGAGCACAAAATGCAAACCTTACAGAAACCATTAGTAGGAATTGTAGAGGAATTCAGCAATTCTTCAACATGCCATCCAGGTAACATCTCTAAGTACTCTGATATACTACTTGTGTAACTATTTTCCCCAATATTAGCTGCCACTGACACTTGTTGAGGAACAGAACCAGAAACGGGGAAAGTCTTTTTTGTGCAAATTTGAGACTTATTGAGATTTGTAACAGAATCTTGATTCGCACTACATGAAGTTGCTGGTGCTGATTCTGATGAAGTATAAAGCGAAGAATTCGCTGAAATTTTGACACCAGTTAATAGAAATCTATTATGTTTCTGTGTATGTTGATTAGCTTTGTGTATTGAAACATCACACTCTCTACATAGAATTGCTCTGTCTTGTTGACAAAACAAAAAAGCCCTTCTTTCCTGTAAAATTAATAAGTACACAAAAAAATTAATAAAATCATGACTCAGAGTTCTAAATTTAAATTCTGAATCCGTCTCTTCTGACTACTTTACCTGACAAATATCGCAAACAGGTATTTGTTTAGGTGAAGGTTGAATAAGAGAGAAACGTTGATGTTTGCTAGCAAGTTTATTAGCATGATGAACACGATGATCACAAGAATCACAAAGAGCAGCTTCATCAGCAACACAAAAAACAGAGGCTTCATTATTGTTACATACATCACACTGGATCTTCATTAGATTAATTAAATTATATATAAAAAGAAGAAAAAAAAATTGAAGAAGAAGATAATAGAGAAAAGTGCAGAAATGGAGAGCTTATAAGAAAGGAAAGACTGTGGGGTGCGTTGAAAATTGGTAAAGAGATAGAGAAGAATGGTGGTGGGATTATTATAATATATTACTCTTCCTCCCAATTTAAGTGATATTTTTTGTTTTCTAAGTGTTAAATAGTTGATAATTTAGCATGAAATTTTTAAATTTTTTGAAATGCAATTTATAAATTACAAAATAATATATTATAAGTCATAATAATTGATAATTTATATGAAAAATTTACTATAAAAAATAAATTTATTTGAATCTCCCAAATTGAAAAATATCATTTAAATTGAGATAAAAATTATATTATATGAAATAGTACTATAATTAGAAATGATTGAATCTTGAATGTCATAATTGTATGCTGTAGAAAAAATGGCTCAGGTGCGTCATCAACAATAGAAAGGTTGATTTTGTTTTATAAAGATGTGAACTCTTTTTCCTCCTCTGTGTATTCAAAATAAGTGTACTGTGAGTTTTGGTAAGCAAAGAAAAATAAAATAGAAAAATGTTTTTTTTTTAGAAAATATCTTGTTGAAAGTAAGTGGTTTTTTATTATTTTGTAGTGTTTTGCCAGTAAATAAAAAATTTGTCATGCAATATTTATATATAATCTAGCAAAATATTATATAGGCAGGAAGGGTGGGAGTTCGAGGGTGGTGGAAATTGAAATTATTGAATCGATAAAGACGAAACAATGAACTTAAAATTTCACTTATGAAACTTGTTTCCACTATTATTTTTTTCCATTAAGAAGTTTGTTTTTCTAAGAAAAAATATTTTTCTTCATGTCAAATAATCTTTATAGTATTGCAAAACTTTGAACATCATCCAAAACTAATTCACGTTTGATTGGTCAGAAATTTTTTCAATTTTATAATAATTTTTATAGACTACGGTCATTCAAGCTAAGTCATTATTAAAACAGTTAATTTTTATTTTAGTCTATATCAGAACAAACTACCTCATTCAATATTCAAACTTGTAATAATCGATCCAAAAATATAGTAATATTCAGCTTTTTAAAAATATTGAGGAATATTACCTTGATATTTATAGAAGCTATGACAGTAATATTTCTTAGCCCTCCACTATGTATAAACAATTTATAAATTTGCTTGAGATATGAGAAATAGTAGCCAAACAGTAATGACCAATAATTATGATTTATGACATCTAATCCTCCTAGTAAAAGTTAATTTCTTTAATTAGCTAGTAGATTCCTTAGCTACTAGCTAATGGTTTATGCTAATGGTTTCTGTTGCAGCACAGTTACAACCATAAACTATATAATTAATTAATTAATTAATTAATCAATATTCATTATGAGTCATTCTAGAAAAGTAAATGTCGGGGTATTTTGGTACAATTAAACACCCTTTTTCAAATGCACTTGCTATCACTTTTAATTTGGTATTTTCGAGTTTAGCGTTGACGAAAAATTAAATATGAATAAATATTATAAATATTTTTATTGATTTCTATCATACATTATGTGAAAAACTGACATGTTAATTATGTTAGGTGAAATATTACGTGAAATATATATAAATGATATTACGTGATGAATTGATAAGTTTGACACCGACATCAAATCACTATTAAAACATCACATTTTTTTAGTGCTTTGGGGGGGAAAAATTAGGAAGCTTTCGTTATCTTATTGAGATTTGTTTTCTGTCATGTGTTTTTTCAATGAATTACTTCGATATAAAATAGATAAAAAAAATATATTAGTATATATTATGAGACAATTTTTTTATTAACTCGAGATGAGAAAAAACTTATATTTTTAGTCTTAGGCACATTCTTAACTAAATCATACTAACTGTCCATTCTCACCAACATTTACCCACTCTTTTACTAATTCAATATTAATTCTTTTACTTCCTTTAAGTTTATTTAATCCTTAATTATGTAACTTTTAGCATTTGAATAGATTATTTTCCTAGTGTAAAGCTTTCTATAATATATGCTTTTTCACTTTTTTTCTTTTTCTTTTTTCCTTAACTGCCTAGAGATTGACAGTTTGACTGGGCTTTTACTAAACTAATTTAGCTGCGTAACTTGTCGGATGGCTAGACTTAAGGTAGAATTCAAAGACAAAATATCTCGTACTGCATCGTAATTGAGAACATGAAGGATGATTTTCGCGTAGAGTTGAAAATGCGGTGTGTTAGAGATATGAAAAATCATTAGTAGAATTGATTTTTCCTACTTCTATAAATTTTAGAAAAATAGTCATATTTTTCATTTTTAAAAACTTATAATTTTTAAATTTTTGATCAATTCAACATGAATGTTTCTTTCATCGTATCAAACACACTGTATGTAAGAGATAAAAAACATATTTTAATAGCAAATACAATAAACAGTTCTGGAGGATGCATTCGTCATTAATTGCTAAGAATTTTTTTTAGCAGCGTACTTTCTCTTCTTCCATTTTTTATTACACGAGTTTTTGATTCTATAGCTAAATAAGAAAGTTTGTTGTTAATTCTATTAATTAACATCATATTAGGGACGAATTATTTCAATTTATATCAACAACAACTAATTTAGTGACAAATTAGTTCGTAGCTTCTGACCCAAAAAAAAAAAAATATTAGTTGAAAATGATTTGGTTAGATATGAGAACATTCCTGTTATTTGAAAATAAAATGTTTACTTATAATATATATATATATATATATATATATATATATATACTTTTATTACCATGTGAAGCCTTTTTGTGAAAATTAATTGAACTTGATTCAAAACACATAATATAATAACATGGCGATATATAGTACTTTTGAACTTGCTAAGTCATCAACTATTATTAAGTTCCATATTATTCTTCTAATTTTCAGGCAATCATACTAGGTTTCCTAGCTATGAAAAAAAATACTTTATTATTAATGAAATGAGTTAATAAATTAGATGGAAATGAAATCTGAGAAAACTTTATTTAATTATATTTTCCCCATCTTGCTGTATATTCCTCAAAATATAATATTAATAACTTACAACATGTAGCACCATGTGGATCCTAGCTCATTTGCTTCCTAGTAATGGGGTAAAATAATATTTTTTTATAAATGAAGTGATTATGTCATGCATGACATATTCAACGACAAATATTAATTAGTAGGATCCTTTTGTGTTATATCTTTTAATTATATTTATATTTTGTTAATCACTAGTACTAAGTAGAATATAATTATTGTTATTATTGGTTTTAACACCTGGTAGGGTACGAAGATGTTCCTCTCCTTCAGTACACACACAGTTCAATAGTCCCCTTAATTATTTATTTATTTATTTAAGGATAATAAATCCTAAAACGTACTCCCTCCGTCCCTATTTACTTGTCCATATTTCCTTTTTTGGTTGTCCCTATTTAGTTGTCCATTTTGACAAATCAAGAAAGGACAACAAATTTTTTCCTATTATACCCTTATTTACACTTCTTGAAAATTGTAAAAGTGTATGTTGTTTCCCTCCAATTTATTTCACTTGAATTCAAAGAAGTGGTTGTAATTTTGAAGTGACAAGTTGTCATAAGGATAAAATTGTAACTTCACTGTGCTAATCATTGTTGTCTTAATCTGTGTGCCATTTCTAAAGTGGACAACTAAAAAGGGACGGAGGGAGTATTAGTTGTAAGAAAATATATTTATTATTTTATGCAAGAATTAATTATATATATGAATAACTTAGTTATTCATGTAAGTATTCGATCTGTCTTGATCAATTTTATGTTAATTTTTACTTTAATTTGATTATTTCGGCAATAGACTATCTATCTCCACGAGATAGTGATAAAATTTGCGTATATTTTACTGTCTCAGATCTCACTTGTGGGATTTTACTGATTTGTTATCTTACGTTGTTGGACTAAATTAATTTACTTTTGATGAAATAATCTACTTTTCAATAATGTATTCAAGCTTGTGGGGTCAAAACATTTCTTTAAGTGGAAGAAACAGTTGAGGTTTAGGAACAATTGGTCCATAAGTTAATTAATTAAGGAGATAATGCAAGAAATCTTTTATTATATTATATTAATCACAATTATTATATTAAATAGAAAATACTAAAGGTGGGTACAACTCACACAAAAAGACAAATAACACTTTTTCCGTACAAAGATTGAGCTAGATTTTTTTGCCTTACTTTTTATGTGAAATTAATAAATAAATACATAATGGGAAGATGACTAATCAATCGTGAGATGTCGGCATTGATTTTCGACTATACTAGTATATTTTTTTAAAAAACATATAACAAAAGTTGATTATTTCTTCTTCTTCTATTTTTTTTAAAAAATATATTGACAAGAGATAAATATAATTGAATAAAAGTTTTCACGAAAATGTTGCTGTTCAAAGTGTTGACTAATGGCTTCGAATTAAAATTGGAGTTTTGAAGCATCTGTATTACCTCACTATTTGAATTTTTGGGAAGAAATTGATAAAGTCATTTTTAGACGGCTAGTTAATTTTGATTATTAATGTTTAACTGTATAACTTTTTACTCCTTTAAAATAGAAATAGTTGCTTATTTATCACACAATTTTGTGTATACGTGAAGTAGATTGCACATATAATTGATTTATAACTTTTATAATTTGATTCATTTATTGTCATAAGGTAACTTTATTATACATAAAGTCTACCGTGTCTATTTATTTAAGCGATTTATACAATTATAACTTATTGTTGTGTACGTCAAAAATGATATTGTCTTCATTCAAACATATGTATAACCAGCTTTGTATACATATTTTCAATTGTATATACATAATTGCAACTGCACATACATTTCATATACATTCAAAATTTTGTGAAACTTCACTTTCTATGTACTTCCTCTGATAAGAATTATGACTCGATTTGTGATGGTTTACTGAGTCGAAAACAATTTGTTTTTCCTTATTTTTTGAATTTGTTCAACTCCAATACAATTTTGTTTCGCTATCTATTCAATTTAGATAGTGAGATGATTTTGCATGTAGTGAAATTAATGTTGTAGCCTTGTAGGTGGAGAATCTTGAGATCAAAAAATCGAGTCCTGAGCCTAAAGGGCAAAAAAAATTGACAAATTTTTTAAAAGGGCACATCATTCTAAAACTTACGAGTATAAACAGGCTAGGGAAAAAACTTGATTTTCTATATATTTAGAACGGAAAAGGCTCAAAAATATTCCTACGTGGAAATGGATGAAATTGTGGCGCTTACGTGGCATCTATGTGGCGTCCACATGACACTTAACACACTTATGTTAATTAGAATGGTATGTTTGACCCAATAGTATGACGGGAAGGGTAGTTTTGAGCCGAAATATAGTTTAAGGGTAAATGTGAGCTATTTCGGATAGTTTAGAAATATTTTTGAGCCTTTTCCGTATTTTGAAGGAAGGATATCATTTCCTTATAAGGCTACAAGAAAAGTTATATACAATAAATATAATTAAAGCAGATTATTCTAAGCTAAGAATATGCAATCTACCTCCTATAATCAATCGTCTATAATTAAAGCTATATATTGTGATTTGTAATTAATTGTAATTAACAATTAGATGTGTATGTAATAATATGTATTTCAAATGAATTTAAATCATTTTCTAAATTAGTTTTTTTCCTATCTTGACACCACATTTAATATGTGTCATTTTGCATGAGAAAGTTTAAACAAGTGGCTTCAATATGCCTTCAACCTTTTTACTCTATATATACTTCTCCTTTGTCAATTGAAAAGGTACAGAGAAAAAACAACTTTCTGCCTTGGTTCCATTCTCTCGTTCCTCCTTTAATTTTAGTTGTATTTATTTTAATTAATGGTTATTATATTTTTCCACTATAATTTGTTGATTCCTGTATCCTTTATTTTAAGATAGGAAAGACTTGTTTAATTCTGGGGAAATATTTCACACAGTTGAAATAGTTTCTTAGAACAATGCACAATACGACTCAATTATTAATTTTATACACTATTATTATATATAATTGTAGTAATTTTTATTTATTTTCAAGACTACTGTTTTGCTAAATAATATTATTATTTATAATTATTGTGAAAATTGTGAAATTTCAATCATTTCCCCAATAAGATGTATATATTTCTTCTTTAAGTGTGTGTGTGAGAGAGAGAGCAAGATTAGAGGCAAAGGGTGCAAAATTGAACCTCGTTCCTTGAAAATTATACTATGTAAATAGGGGGATTATTATTTCTTTTTGTTTCCGAATCCTAGTTTAAATTCCTGACTCCTCCGTTGAATTTTATTTTTATTTTGATTTTCCATATTACATTTACTTTTAATTAACAATTCATTCTAAGTCTTTTGAAAATAGTGATAAGTTGTAATATATTATATAGTGTGATAGATAAGCACAAATAAATTAAAATTAGAGGATCCATCTATCAGTTGGAGTCCTTATAGGACTACAACTCCTTTAGCTTGTTATAAAAATAAAAAAATAAAAAAAACTTTCATATCTTGTTGTTTGTTCACGAATCGATTTATCTTGTTTACGAATCGATTTAATGGCGGAAGAGGAGGTTGCAATAGTTGAATGTTGTGTTATAAGTATTGTTGATTATGATGATGACCGTTTTTTTGGGGTCTTTTTATTTGGGTGTTGTTATACGTTTTTTGGAATCATTATATTTATAATTTTTATGGTAATGCGTATTTGTAGGGTTCCTCAGGTGAATGATGAAGTTCTTATATATTCACTAACTTTTCCATGTGGAGGATTATTTTGTTGGATGCTACTCTTTCTTTGTGTACGATATGACTTTCCATGGCTATCGACATTTATGAGACGTATTTTTTGCTGCGCTCAACAAAACCAGATACACCCTAACTCAATTCCTTAATTTTTTTTTGTATATATATATATAATTTCACTTGAATTGTTTTAATGGTATTCATCCATTTTTTTATGAAATTTCAATTTTGATGCAGAATATATATATTCATGTTGCTTTGATAATTTCGTAATTATTTTGAATCTATATCTACATAATCGGACCTTTAAATTCCTATAATTATAGACTTACTATTTCAATTGAAAGCTAACACAAAATCCAACTAAAAATCAAAAGAGACCTACTAGCAGTATCCACTAGATTTCACATGCATGTAGAATAGATTTCTGAATATGAGTTTTGGGTTGGATCAAATCGTTTTTTAAATTTTAGTAGATTAAAATATAAAAAGAGGTTAAAAAGTAACTAATACCCATGGGAGGTAATTGAATTTTTCAATATGTAATGATTTTTGTGTTAGTAAACTCAACATTTTTCAATAGTTACAATGTGATTATAGTCTATGAATTAAACCCTATTGTTGGTTGCTTTACTCTATAGAAAGGGGTTAGAAGAGGGGTTTGAAAGAAGTAGATCAAGCCTAATTTTTTTTAATTTTCTTTCCACACCCTTAAAAAAGTGAGTTTTGCTTGCAAGCCCTTTAAAAAAATATGAGTTATTCTAAACACTCGTCACAATATTGAAATATATGTACGGTGTATGTTTTTTTTTTTTTTTACTTTTTTCTTCATAAACAAACCATAAAACTTGAAAGAAACCTCCAAATAAGTAGGTGTAATAATTATAATAGAACATCAAGAAGATATATGAAAATTATAAGTATAAGTAGTAGAGAGAGGAATATAATGTCGAACCAAAATGATTTTATTGCACAAAATTACTTATTACATCAGACTTGAAATCCTCATGCATCTGTGAAAAAACTCCATTTCACTCAAGTAGAAATTAAATAGTTGCAAATCTTGATTTGTATCTTCTCTGCAAACATGTTGTTTCATCTCGATCTTGATTAGTATTTTCCTTTGTACATATATAATACTAGTAAGTATGTATTTATGTAATATAAAACCAAAACAACCTTAGTATTTTGCCACTTACAAATTAAGTATATTAAATGATTCATCAACCAAAGTCTTATGATGTATGTCTGAATGCTTCTGTCTTTCTATGCTGCCTTACAGTATTGTAAATAATAATCACATTATACTTGTCTAGTTAAAAACTTTGCAAACATGACTCGAACTACACCTAACTCATTCTGAGTTAGGAGTTATAACTGTTTACTAAGTGGATCCACTAGCTTAATCTTACGTGATCATCTAAAAAGAATGATCAGTCAAGTCCCATGTTGGCGCATGGTTCTTATGGAGAGTAGAGTTAATATGAACTCGTGTCCCCACTCGGTGCTCAAGACTACTCCCAAAAATATACTTTAGCTCATAAGTGTTTTAAACACATCTTTCTTTAGTTGAGATAATTACTCAAAACTTAGCTCAAAGGCTATCTTGGAAATCTCAGTTTCCAATCTTGCTTCAAATGTGAAAACATTTCTTTAAAACTTCTTTGGAAATACTTAGTTCCCTAATAACTTTTGAGAAATGAACTCAACTTTAAACTCTTGACTTAACTTGAAACTCTTTACTCTTTACTTGACTTGAAACTCGAGCCTTAAAATGAAGATAAAACATTCAATAAAGACTCTTGAACAACTTTAAAGACTTGTTTGGACGTACTTCTTGACCTCTAAGATTGACTCTAACTTCACTTGACTTTGAGCCAAACTTTCCTCGAATCGGATTATGAATTCAAAGGTAATAATCTCATGTTTATGGATGAGTCCGGGATGTTTAGATGTACCTTAGAGTGTTGAAAACAACTATAAAACATAGGTATATTACCAATGAACATGCATGAGAAAGTGTGAAAAGAATGGGGAAACTTGGCGTTCTTGG
This sequence comes from Solanum stenotomum, assembly GCF_019186545.1. Lineage (NCBI taxonomy): Eukaryota > Viridiplantae > Streptophyta > Magnoliopsida > Solanales > Solanaceae > Solanum > Solanum stenotomum. The sequence goes on from NC_064283.1 coordinate 1,626,192, forward strand.
CGCTCTGCAAGGCGCTGAGCACTAGCCCTCGAAGCTCAGAAAGGGCCAGCTGGCGCTCTGCTAGGCGCGCCGCCCCAAGGGCTGGGCTTCAGAGCCCCTTTTGGGGCGCGCTGGCTGGCGCGACGCCCCAACCTTTTTCCCTGAAAACTCGATTTTTCTCCTTTCTTTTTCCAACTCTAAACCTTCTAAACCTCAAAGGTTCCAGCCCCAAACATTTAGAATCATTAAAACCCTCAACATACCATAGATTCAACTCAAAACACCACCGGAAACATCCACCAAACCAACAAGAACTTCAACACAACTACAACCTCAATAAACATCACTACAAAATTTCAACAACCACAACTAAATCTTTTCTCGAAATTTAAAACGGGTTTGGCGTGTGGGGGAAAGAACCAACCCAAATTATGAACTCACATACCTAATAGGGATCACCCCCGACGATATCCACAACGATCTTTGACGAAACCTTGCTTGATCTTCTCTTTCTCCTCTGTTTCTCCTTTTCACGCACAAACCCTCACTCTCACTCTTTAAAATGAGAAAAAACTGATCAAAATCAGTCTAACACACTAATATATATCCAAAAGAAAAGGCTAGGGAAAAGACCAAAATACCCTTACAAATTTCTGGACGGACTTCCCTGTCAACTGCCCAACTTTCAAAGGGCATAACTCCCTCATACGAACTCGAAATTGAGCAAACTCGGTGGCGTTGGAAAGACCATTCCACGAACTTTGCAAACATGTTTGGAACTACACCTAACTCATTCAACATTTTTCAATAGCTACTATGTGATTATATTCTATGAATTAAACCCTACTATTGGTTGCTTTATTCTATAGAAGAGGGGTTTGAAAGAAGTAGATCAAGCCTAATTTTTTTTAATTTTCTTTTGACCATTTTCATTGTTATATATTTTTGTTTTCACACCCTTAAAAAAGTGAGTTTTGCTTGCAAGCCCTTTAAAAAAATATGAGTTATTCTAAACAATTGTCACAATATTGAAATATATGTACGGTGTATGTTTTTTTTTTTTACTTTTTTCTTCATAAACAAACCATAAAACTTGAAAGAAACCTTCAAATAAGTAGGTGTAATAATTATAATAGAACATCAAAAAGATATATGAAAATTATAAGTATAAGTAGTAGAGAGAGGAATATAATGTAGAACCAAAATGATTTTATTGCACAAAATTACTTATTACATCAGAATTGAAATCCTCATGCATCTGTGAAAAAACTCCATTTCACTCAAGTAGAAATAAAATAGTTGCAAATCTTGATTTGTATCTTCTCTGCAAACATGTTGTTTCATCTCGATCTTGATTAGTAATTTCCTCTGCACATATATAATACTAGTAAGTATGTATTTATGTAATATAAAACCAAAACAACCTTAATATTTTGTCACTTACAAATTGATTATATTAAATGATTCATCAACCAAAGCATTATGATGTATGTCTTAATGCTTCTATCTTTCTATGCTGCCTTACAATATTGTAAATAATAATCACACTGTTGACACCCAATTTTGACCCGCCACGATAGGAATTAATTTTTGAGCTTCCTCATTTTCAAACAATTTGAAATAATTGATTTTGTGAAAAACTCAAAATATTTCTCAAGTTTTTAAAAATGATTTCACTTATTTATGTGATTAACATGTTTTATATAGGTACACATTTCAATTAGTTTATTATTATTCTTAGTAGTTGGGATGCGTCACATTTTATGCTTATGAGTTAAATATTTTGTTAATGTAATCTAGTCTTAATTATAGTTATACTTTTAAGACAATTAGTTTAATTATTTTATAATTAAGATCGATTATTTTATTTCGTTAAAATTAAGAAGTTCATTAATTAATTTATATTAATTCATCCTGTTTAATTATTAGTCGAATTTACTAATTAACTCAATTTGACTAAGTCCTTAATTCGTTTGGCCATAATTTAAATCGTGTGACCAAAGCATAATTTAATTCCCACCAATTTGATACCCTTAACCCATCTTAATGACCATGTTGGATCTTATTTTGGCATTTTTAGCAAGCCCACACTTGACACCATATTTCAATCCAGTTCTACTATTCCCAACCGACCCAAATTTCAGCCCAATCCTTTTCCCCATTTAACCCGGCCCACTCCAATTCTAGAAGAAACCCAGAAACGTGTGCTGCAACGTTAACAACAAAGAGTAGTTCACAACTCATTCTAACGTTAATATGCAGCAAGCGACAACAACAAAACCAAGCGGCGTCAACGCTAGAGCAGTACTGTGATTTTTCATTGTCTTCTTCCGCACAACAAAAGCACCTGCGGCTTAGTCCTTGTAGCCACGAGATTACTCCACATCGACACTCAAGGACGAGAGGTCAATCGAGTCTATCCATCTCCCTTTCCTCTTTTGGAATGGGGTGAATTTTTCAGAGAAAGGTTGCCTCCCCAAAATGTGTAAGATTTTTGATTTTGAATTTGGAATGGGCCTTGAACCCAAATTTTCGTCCCTTTTCCCCCAAAATTTGCCCTAGTTCTTCTTCTCTATATATTTTGTTGTCTTTGCTGCTAGGAGAATTTTTTAGAGGCGAGCTTCACAGAAAAACCTAGAGAAAAGTGAAAAATAGAGTTGGGAAGGAAAATTGGAAAGAATTGGCGAGAACTTACCTACATAGAGAGAACAACGTATAAGATTTTGAAAGGAGATAGAGAATATATACAAAATACACTCAAAGAAATAGAGAGGAGAACAAATTTTCGAGTTCCTTTTTACTCTCTCCTCTCGTTCGTCATCCTTTCGGGTTTATTGAAGTAAGAGGTTGGTGGTGGAATCGTCTTCTGTGGCTCGAGTCCTCGTCGCTGCCCGAAAAAAGGTAAAAATCTCTCTATGCTTAACTCTGCCCCCTGTTAACCTGACGGGCATTTCAGTGCTCTGTTCCCTTTTTGGTTGCTGTAAATTTCCGTATGATTCCTTAAAATGTGGAAATCGTCCAGTCAAGTAGGTTTCTTTCTTGTATTTATCTGATTAGGTTCATAAAGTCAGTTAAAAGTCTGGTTTGATCTGTTGTGACTAAATCTGTTAGTACATTAAAAGCTTTACTTTGTTTCTTTCTACGCTAGTTGGTGTGTTTCTAGTCCTCATTTAGTTTCTTTTGGGTGATCTGGGTCTCTATTCGAATTTCCTGCGATATTAAGTGTGTTTCATACATTAAGATGTCTAAATGTGCTTATGTTTTAAATCGTTTATTCTTGGTTCGAGTATTGATGACCCTATTTTTCCGAGGTTAGTGTTCGTGTGTCAATGAACATGAGTATCTATTATGAGTAATTACTATTCTAAAGACATGACTGTTTTGACTTAGTTTCCGAGCTTGACCTTTATTTTTTATGCCCAAGTTAATTTCGTTTTCAATCTTCAATGGTAAGATCCCCTGTTAATTCGTTGATTTCTTTGGATTTTCGAAAAGCTTCAAGTTAGCGTGTTATTTCAACTCCACCTTGTAGAGCAGTTGATTTCGCTCAATACTGTGAGTGTGCATCAATCATAGTGTTAGCGCTTCTTAATCAATTTGGTCATCTTGTTATTACTTTGGATAATGTGTAAAAATATAATGTTTCTTCTCAGTGCCTTTAGTTTAGATTTTCATTATAAGAAGTATATCTTCACGCCTAATTCTGTTAAATTCATTCACTTTATATATATATATATATATATA
>NC_064283.1:1629932-1664691 GCF_019186545.1 Solanum stenotomum
TATATATATATATATATAAAGTCATTGCCCACAATTAAGGATAATTAACTCTGAGTAGTGATTACTGGGCCTTTTAACTGCTCCTTTAAAGTTGTCATTTTTCTTTTTTATGTCTTACTGTATGGACTAATTACATGTTAAGTAATACATTCTTGAGTTAGTGTATATTTTCCTGTGAATTAGTTTATCCTTCCTGCATTTAAGTTGATTGAATTATGTATTAATTCATCTCCCTTATTTCGTGTTTGCATGTGAAATTTGTCCGGGTTCTCACGGACTCTATCCTCACATTTTCCTTTGGGCCACGGAGGCCCATATCCCCTTTTATCCGAGTCAGCCAGATATTAAAATCGACGAACATGTCTCGAAATTGAAAGAAAAGCGGAGCAAATCGGGAGTTGAAAAAGATTTGGCCAAAGCCTACCTTTAATTATTCAGAATTGTATTTTGTTATTATTGGGCCTAAGCATTTGTCATTTTACTTACTATTACTTGTTAGTTCCGAGGACAGGTGGAGAAATTGGGCGTAAGGTCCAAAAGAAAGATATTTATTTCATGTTAGACTAGGACAAGTGCAAGTGACTTAAATGGGCGGCCCAAAATGGAAATGGGCTCACATATTGGCCTAGGCGGACAGAAATCAGATTTGGGCCCAACTCTCTTTCCCTCTTTACTTTACTGCGTTCATTTTACTTGTTAATATTTGTTGCTAATCGTAAGGTTGAACAATTCAAATTCCCGTAAGACCCCCGTTGTGTTTTATCAATTTAACTAAAATTGATCATTCTTAATTAGATTTAAAGAATAATTTTGCAAAAAATAGGTCACTTAATTAGTATTTTCATTTTTTCGTTTTCCCCTTTAGAATAACTCTAATTATAAAGTTTCTCAATTTAAATCAAATCAAATTACTTTAGCCAGCTAAATTAGTCGTCGGATAACCGCATATTAGCGGATATTTTGGGTGCTTTTAAACTCTTCCCAAAATGCTAATAAGAACCCTGAACCCTCTTATTGGTTTTCAATATATTCCTGTTTTAGTCTTTTCAAAACAAATAGTTTTCTTGATTTTTCTCAAAAATTAAGTGGCGACTCTTAAAACCATTCAAACAAATATATTTTTTAAATAAAACACACACTATACTTGTCTAGTTAAGAAATTAAAATTATAATTTACTGTTTTATATCTACCTTTTTCTTTGTCATTTAATATTATTTCTCTTTTAATAATTAGATAGACTTATCATTAATGAAATACATAGTTTTCTATTTATTGTTTATTAAGCAATGTACCTACTCAAACTTGAATGATAAATATATAAAAATAAACGATAAATTTTGTACGAATAATGGCTGACATTAAGATTTTATACTGCACATCTACCGATTCTCTCAGTCATTCCAATAAATACTAGGATTTTACTCATTTGTTTTTCTTTACCAAAAATATTATTTTTATATTTTAAATATTTGAATAAATTTTAATATATTAAATATTGGGTGCACATGTTAAAAAATATGCAACACTCTTTCTTTTCCTTCTAAATATCTTCAACAACACATCAAGTTAATGAAATATGAATATATTATGTAAATACTATTAAATGGTTTATACAAGCTCAAATTTTAATGTGAATTTTATTTTCCTCAAAGTTTCAGCGAATAAGACATCTAATTTCAAAAAGAAAATAAAAATTGAATTGTTTAATTATCTCTAATCTTAGTATATCTAAAGGAAAATATCACTAATATGCATATTTGATCAATTTGTTTATAAAAATAAATAAACTATTAATAACCCGAATTGTAATCCAAAATTAAAGCAGCCGATCATTTTATCTTACTATTTCTGTTTTGAAAAAATAAAAATAACTTATTTTCGAAAAAACAACTTAACTTATATTTTAAAGAAAAGAGGATTTTTCAAAGTAAGAGTAATTTTTATTTTCTAAAATAAAAATGGCGATTCCGCTGGAAAAATCAATTTTATCAAAACATAAGTTAAGTCAATTTTAAAAAAATGAGTCATTTTTATTTTTTCCAAAACAAAAATGGCGACTCTCTTTCAAAATCAATTTTCTTCAAAACATAAGTTAAGTTGATTTTTCGAAAATGAGTCATTTTTATTTTTTCCAAAATAAATATAATTTTAGTTGAATTGTTTTAATGGTTTTTTTTTCTATTCATCCAATTTTTACTGTATATTTGTTTATCAACACGAAATTTTGATTTTGATGTCAGATATATTTCTTTGTTGAATGCTACTTTGATAATTTCTTGCAAAAAATTTCACTTTGTAGAGTAATTATTCTTAATTTATATCTATTATATATCTATACAATACTAAAAGTATCAAATTATTAAAACTAAGATTTTTTCATTGAATTAATATTTTAATTGATATGATTTTAAAATTAATCAAAGTTATAACTATAAATAATATCTTTAAATATTTATAAAAGTTACAACTCATAATATTTATAATATTTAATATTTTGAGTTAACTACATAATCGGACCTTTAAATTCATGTAAGTATAGACTTACTATTTCAATTGAAAGTTATCACAAAATTCAACTAAATATCTAAATAAAAAATCAAAAGAGACATACTAGAAACATCCACATTGATACGTGTTGGATTGTGAAAATGAATAAGACATCATACGGAAGATTATAATTGCATATCATATGGTCGATAAATCAATTGACAAAAACGTATACTAAAAACATAATATTATTATTTGTTTATGTCACGCCCGAGCCTACACCATGGACGTGGCCGACACTCGAAGATTATTGATGGTCCCCAAGCGAATCCTTGGCCTGACTTTCTTAACTCAGCGGAAACATAACTCAATAGAAAAATTCCATGCAATGCAAGGACTTAACACAACCTAACTGATAAAAAAAATATGGCCAAAAAGGCAACTGGAGTCTCAAAATTAAATATTTACATATATACATAGATAAGAGACTCAAAATCAACCGACTGACTGTCTATGAAGCTTTTAAAATACTGAGATGGATGTTGGGACAGACCCCACAACATCCTAATAATACAAAATTAAGAGAACAAAATAACCGAGTCCTCCGAAATGCAAAGAGGCTCACCACTGACTCTGAAGTACTCAGCTGGATCAACAGCGAACCGGATGCTGACCCTGGGTACCTGTGTCTGCATCATAATAAGATGCAGGCCAACTGGCATCAGTACATTGAATGTACGAGTATGCGAGCTGGAAAGCTAAACCACAACTTAAGCTTGGAAGGAGTATAAAAGAACTCTTAGCTTAGCTCTGTTCAACTCATGAATAACTGAACTCAATATAAAATAATAAGACATATGCAATATATAAAGCTTGTAAAATAGAGTAAACAACTTAGTTCGTTAAGGATAAAACGATAACAAACTCAACTTTACTTATATAAAAGTAATATAACTTTTGTGGGAAATTCTTTAACCGACAACCACCACTATGAGCCATAGTGATGATACAACGTTTTACCTCACGTTGCCCAAGTACCATACTATACCTTGCTGTGATATAAGAAGCTAAGTTACTAAGTGGATCCACTAGCTTAATCTTACGTGATCATCTAAAAAGAATGATCCGTCAAGTCCCATGTTGGCGCATGGTTCTTATAGAGAGTTGAGTTAATATGAAGTCGTGTCCCCACTCGGTGCTCAAGACTACTCCCAAAAATATACTTTAGCTCATAAATGTTTTAAACACATCTTTCTTTAGTTGAGATAATTACTCAAAACTTAGCTCAAAGGCTATCTTGGAAATCTCAGTTTCCAATCTTGCTTCAAATGTGAAAACATTTCTTTAAAACTTCTTTGGAAATACTTAGTTCCCTAATAACTTTTGAGAAATGAACTCAACTTTAAACTCTTGACTTAACTTGAAACTCTTTACTCTTTACTTGACTTGAAACTCGAGCCTTAAAATGAAGATAAAACATTCAATAAAGACTCTTGAACAACTTTAAAGACTTGTTTGGACGTACTTCTTGACCTCTAAGATTGACTCTAACTTCACTTGACTTTGAGCCAAACTTTCCTCGAATCGGATTATGAATTCAAAGGTAATAATCTCATGTTTATGGATGAGTTCGGGATGTTTAGATGTACCTTAGAGTGTTGAAAACAACTATAAAACATAGGTATATTACCAATGAACATGCATGAGAAAGTGTGAAAAGAATGGGGAAACTTGGCGTTCTTGGCGCTCTGCAAGGCGCTGAGCACTAGCCCTCGAAGCTCAGAAAGGGCCAGCTGGCGCTCTGCTAGGCGCGCCGCCCCAAGGGCTGGGCTTCAGAGCCCCTTTTGGGGCGCGCTGGCTGGCGCGACGCCCCAACCTTTTTCCCTGAAAACTCGATTTTTCTCCTTTCTTTTTCCAACTCTAAACCTTCTAAACCTCAAAGGTTCCAGCCCCAAACACGTAGAATCATTAAAACCCTCAACATACCATAGATTCAACTCAAAACACCACCGAAAACATCCACCAAACCAACAAGAACTTTAAAACGAGTTTGGTGTGTGGGGGAAAGAACCAACTCAAACTATGAACTCACATACCTAATAGGGATCACCCCCGACGATATCCACAACGATCTTTGACGAAACCTTGCTTGATTTTTTCTTTCTCCTCTTCTTCTCCTCTTCACTCATAAACCCTCACTCTCACTCTTTAAAATGAGAAAAAACGGATCAAAATTAGTCTAACACACTATTATATATCCAAAAGACAAGACTAGGGAAAAGACCAAAATATCCTTACAAATTTTCGGACGGACTTCTCTGTCAACTGCCTAACTTTCAAAGGGCATAACTTCCTCATACGAACTCGGAATCGAGCAAACTCGCTGGTGTTGGAAAGACCATTCTACGAACTTTGCAAACATGATTGGAACTACACCTAACTCATTCAACATTTTTCAATAGCTACTATGTGATTATATTCTATGAATTAAGCCCTACTGTTGGTTGCTTTACTCTATAGAAGAGGGGTTTGAAAGAAGTAGATCAAACCCAATTTTTTTTAATTTTCTTTTGACCATTTTCATTGTTATATATTTTTGTTTTCACACCCTTAAAAAAGTGAGTTTTGCTTGCAAGCCCTTTAAAAAATATGAGTTATTCTAAACACTCGTCACAATATTGAAATATATGTACGGTGTATATTTTTTTTTTTACTTTTTTTTTCATAAATAAACCATAAAACTTAAAAGAAACCTCCAAATAAGTGGGTGTAATAATTATAATAGAACATCAAGAAGATATATGAAAATTATAAGTATAAGTAGTAGAGAGAGGAATATAATGTGGAACCAAAATGATTTTATTGCACAAGATTACTTATTACATCAGACTTGAAATCCTCATGCATCTGTGAAAAAACTCTATTTCACTCAAGTAGAAATAAAATAGTTGCAAATCTTGATTTGTATCTTCTCTGCAAACATGTTGTTTCATCTCGATCTTGATTAGTAATTTCCTCTGCACATATTTAATACTAGTAAATATATATTTATGTAATATAAAACCAAAACAACCTTAGAATTTTGCCACTTACAAATTGATTATATTAAATGATTCATCAACCAAAGCCTTATGATGTATGTCTGAATGCTTCTGTTTTTCTATGCTGCCTTACAGTATTGTAAATAATAATCACACTATATTTGTCTAGTTAAAAAAATTCAAAATATAATTTACTGCTTTATATCTACCTTTTCTTTGTCAAACGTTCTCGAAGTTGGCTTCACCTATAAATTCAAAACAAAGTTAATTTTATTACAATAAATTCTTTTCAATATCACCCACATTTACACTCTCTCCCCAATAATCAGAATTCGAAAGATTAACGGAATGAACATGCTCCACCTCATTATCTATCCTTTCAATAGCACTCACATTTACACTCTCTCCTAGTAATTAGAAATCGAACATTGATAGGAGGAATTTGATCCATCTCATCATATGATTTTCTTTCGAAATCATCCACAAGTATACAACTAATTGTATCTTGTGGCTAATCGAAATAACGAAATGTCTTTTTCGCAAAATAAATCATTGTCAAAATTAATGAAACAACTGAAATCACATTGGAAAGTATACCACAGTTCTTTTTCGAAGTACAAGTAATTCTCGATTCAATCTCTGCACTATGATGACCGAACTGTGTGATACTTGCACTGATCCTCATTCTATAGTTTTTTATAGTATTGAAAAGAATTATCATCACATTCACTATATACTTTCCAAACCAATTTTGATTATGTGCAGCAAAAATAGGTAGATTATATTGTACCTTAACCAACTTTCTTTTTCCATGCATGAGAATTGTTACGTATATATCAATAAATATCTGTGAATATTACAACAATAGTACCCAATGAAGTCGCTGATACCAAAATAGCAAGGTCTATCTTTTGTGCAAGTATCATAGCGAATTGACCCCTAGTCATTGCTAAAGCTTCCTCAACTATATTAAATATATAGAGAAAGCTAAACAAAATGGTACGGAACATGTAATTATATATCATTTCAAGCCACACAATACAATACATAATTAACCCAAGAATTATGACAATTGTGTCAAACTAACGAAAAGTAAATTTGAAACAGCAAGTTTTTATATATAAAGGCCCAATCAGATCCCCAGTCTAGTTTCGCTATAGCGGATTAGATCCCACTATAACATAAAGAACGCGAAAATTATGATAATTGGGTCAAGCTAACGTAAGATGTACTTTGAAGTTGTAGTAGGACAATTGGAGCTCGATTACCATTTCAAAACAAATTAATTAATGTTATTCATATATCAATTTTATATATAAAGACTCAATCAAATCCCTAATCTAGTTTCGCTCCCGCTATAACTATCTGGATAGATAATTTTTTTGCTTAACTTCTTTTAATTCAATCATAATAAATTGTCACACCCTGAAAAACCCAAATCAACCTGACAATATACACATCTATACTGATATACAAACAAATATTCATTGAATTAACATTACCAAAACCGGGTTTTAGGCCTGTAGAGGCCCAAGCAAATAAGCCATAATTATCATGCCAGAAAACTTGTTATGCTCTAAATTTAGAGTCGGGGCATCGACGCCATGAATGCGGGCAATAAATCATGCAAATTGTTGTAGCTCATCTACAAAATATTTGTTTATAAAAATATCTTCCACAAATATGGTATTTTCTTCGTCTCATATTCTATGATTATCTTATTAAAAATAGTTCTCTCATATTAGTTGTCCACCTTACTAAATCAAGAAAACATTAATTAAACTTTTCCTATAATACCCTTACAATTGATTCTTTTTGAAAATGTTTACATATGTTTGTAAAATTTCAAATTTTTTCCTAAGGGGTCAATTAGTTTACTTATCTTCTTATTTATGATTTCTTAATGTACATGTTAAAACAAACGGTCAACTAGTATGAGACGGAGGGTGTAGAAAGGTTGTGAAAATGATTTGAGGGACAACTGTTTCTTTAATTATGTTAATATATGTATTAAATTTTAAAACTCTTGCATTACTAATACCATGAATTTTCATGTGCTAATTATATATAACTTAATACTCCTCAAATAGATTGTACAACTAACGAGTCCGGAGCCAAAGAGCAAAAAAATCGACCAAAAATTTCAAAAGGACAACAAAAACAAGTTTGAAACCAAAAGAATTACATTTAAACGGTAGGGTGGATAACACTTAAATTAGGATAGCAGAGCGCGGGGACCTATGCGCCTTACGAGGCGCAAATAGACTTGAGGCATGCTTAACAATAATCAAAACAAGAAACCAAGAAATATCAATTACCAAATCAATAATCTATCTAGTAGAAGAAAATGCATGATACGTTTGCAACCCGCAACACAGAAAATTTGTACCGCTCACGGCTTAACTATAGCTATTTCAGACATCGAATGAGAAATAAAATTGAATAAATAAAATATCGTGTTTATTGTTATAGTTTAATCATGTTCTTGTGTACATTCCATGAATCCTGCAAACGTTAGTATGTGATAAATTATTTGTAAATTAATGCGAATGTTAACGCACTCATGAAGAAAAGAGTCATCGCCATGAAAAACGCTGTCACTGTTTGTTCTACAACAAGAAGAATTGTCCTTGTTCTATTCCAGTTCCATGATTTATGATTTGACGATATGAAGAATATTAATTAATGAAGGTATATAACAAGGTAAATTAAAGGAGTATTTTCTACATCCTAATATTTTTAATGTGATATATAGTTTATTAGAATAAATTTTGTGAACCAGACGTCCAAGTTAAATTTGATTTCATCATTTAGCATTGTACTATACAAAGTATTACGTAGTAATTACTTAATTCCAAAATTAAAACAAAACTTTCGATTCTATGAAAAAATAAGTTTTTGTTCATGATATATTAGATGTCACAAGAGAAAACATGTAATCAACAAAAAAGTAAAATAAACACTTGATGTGATACCATTTCTTGACCCTTTTTTTCAAATTTTGGACTAGTCAAACTACACCGATAGATCATAAAAAAAGGTAGTGCCCTAATCCTAGTTGAATACTACTGCTAAAATATCTTGAAGAATATGTAGTAGTACTTATCTTTAGTGGTTCTTTGCATTTTGCATCCTCTCTTTTGTAATTTGGAGTCTATATATGTAGAAAAGTAATTACACCCTTAATTCATATTTTAGCACCAACTGTATTAATGGATTGATTCACAAGGGTGCACGTAAACGAGTTAATTATATTCAAATAAGTTCCAATAATATTATTACCTATGCTACAAATAGATGGAGTCGAGTAATTTTTTGATCCTCCATCGATACTACAAAAGGAACACAATGAAGTAAACCTCATACAAGCTTTAAAATTCAAAGATAAAACTTGCAAGCCTCTTTACCTTATATAAATGGCCACAAAATTAACATTAAGTTCTTTATTGTTAATAGATAAACCACCATTATTTTTATCTAATTAAAGCTGTAAAGTATACCTAAGTCCTAAAAACATTGGTCAAAGACATACAAATGGGCTTACATGATTCCATTTTGGGCCTAACACAATTCAAGGAATCCTAGGCCCAAACTTTTTACAATCCAATAAAGACTTCTGATACCCACCCTGACAAATGTATACCGAATCTGGACACATATACAGACAGTTATCCACCAAACTAATATTTCCAGAACCAGGCTTTAGGCCCATTAAAGGCCCAGGAATCGGCCCAAACAAATAATTTCCACCCAGTAATAATCTCTCAAACGACGCCGTATGGTTCCTCGGGACCACAACTTTTACTGCAAACTGTAGCGGTATCACGCCGGTAAACTTGTTATGCTCCAAATTCAGAGCCGACAACTCCGGCATCGACGCCATAAACGCCGGCAATAAGCCATGCAAATTGTTGTAACTCAGATCAATAGCTATAAGCTTACTTCGAAGCACTAAATCTTCCGACACTTGCAAAAACGTAAAGTTATTGTAAGAAAGTGTAAGCTGCTGAAGAGATGAGTGATGAAATAGCAGCGCCGGAATCATCCCGGAAAACAAATTATGGCTCAGATCTAACACCTGTAGGAACTTCAACTCTTCGAAGTTCAACGGAAACTCGCCGTGTAAATAATTGTTGCGTATTGAGAGTTCAATTATCGAATCAGGTAAATTTGTCGTAAAGAAATTTCCGGCGAGTCTGTTATTGCTTAAATCTAAGAAGATCAGATTTATGAGCTGATTCAAATCAGGTAAGTCACCGGAGATATTGTTTTGTTGAAGCTCGAATCGATTCAGATTGATTAAACCATTAAAACTTTCCGGGATTGAACCGGTGAATTTGTTGTTATCGAGAAATAGTTCCTGTAAACGGGATAGAGAACCGATAGAAGAAGTAACTGGACCGGTGAACGAGTTTTTCGAAAGACTGAGCCGCCGGAGACGAGTTAGATTTGAAAATGAATTCGGGATTGAACCGGAGAGGGAATTATACGACATATCTAAAATCTCGAGATGAGGGAGGTTGAATGAATTAGGCAATGAACCGGAGTAACCGGCTTGGTCTAGGCTGATTTCAGTGACTCGATAAAAACCGGAGACGATGAGATCACATCGGAAACCGCAGGTGAACCGGTCGGTGAAAATATGATCACATGGGTCTATAGAGAAGTTCCATGAGTTTAAGCATGAACCGGGTTTAATGGATTTTGGGTTTATTCCATTTTTGAGATTTTGAAGTCCTTGCATATCAATAGGATGAGTTTTGCATTGTGCTAATAATACAAAGAAGATGAAAAATGAAAAAAGATGAAGAAAAAACTGCACTTTCATCTTTTAGGTTTAGGTTTATGAGCTTTTGGATCTCGAAATGAAGGTGGAGAGTAATAACATGAAACAATTAATTCATCGTGAGTTGTTTAAGATATATTGTAATCTTGTTAGTATCGACTGTGAGATTATACTAGGTATGTGTTGTTGTAGACGATACTAATTAGTTAAGATATATTGTAATCTTGTTAGAACGTTTTCTTTAAGTATTTTCATGTCAGAGATTTATATCTCGATAAAAATATAAAAAGAAATCTCATATATTATTAGTTTGAGACAAATTTAAACGAAATAATAAGAATTCATAGTCAATCCAACTCATTTTGGATTGAATAGGCTATTAATATAACTGTACAATAACAACAATATATCCAACTACTACCTTTGTGGAATCAAGAAGTAGTTTTCGATAGAGTCACGACTTGAAAAAATAAGTTTATCGAAGCAGAATATTAATATGTATAACTATGTCAAGAGATAAAAAGAATGAATAGAATTGAAGCTTCTTTTTGGGGATCTAGGTCTTCTGCATGATCACATGTGAGTGCTGACTATTGTGTTTTCAATAGAGAGTCAGACTTGCATATATATATTTTTTATGATAAAGAAGATTTCTTCTTCTTTTTTTAAGTCCAAATAGGATAAAGATAACATTTTTATATATTATCAACAAATAGCTTCTGCAGTAGAGTTCATAGTAAACGAAAATTTTATGAAAACACTTGAAAAGCTATTGAAAGACTGTCAAAACATGCACTTGTTAGCACCTTTTTGAGAGTGTTCCTTTTTTCATAAAAATGTTTTCCTTAATAATAATTTATCGTGTTTAGTTTGGTGAGTGGCAAGCATTTTTCAGACAAAAATATCTAATAATAATATTAGCAACTAGAAGAGTGTTTTAGATTAAACTATTGAATACTACAAATTAATTTTAAAAAACGCCAAAGTGTTAATAGAGGCAAGTATAATATAAAAATTAAAAGATAGATATATTATAGAAAAATGATTACATTCATAAGTAAACATTTCCTCCATTAGTGTTAATTACCATAAAGGAACTAGTAAATCAACCATATCTTCCAAATAACAACAACACACTTAGTGTAATCTTGTTTATTATTAACTTTCTTAACATATTTCTAATTAACGTGTACTAGGGTCATACTGAATAGGCATGGTAGCTCTAGACCTTATCTCTACCTTCATAGGGGCAGAGAGATTGTTTCAATATATCTTGGCTCAAAAGGAATGTTATCGACGCAGAATTTTAAATGAAGCATAGTAACATAGATTAAGTAATCCTTCAAATAAAAATCACAAAAATCAAATTCTGACTGAAAAACAATAATTAAATTTTTTAAAGAAACAAAGCATCAAAACAAGTGGAAAAAAAAAAGAAATATATATTTTTTGTTACCATAACAGTGTCGATAAGCATAAAGTCTTCTTGAAAAGTCCATGAAGAACCAGGTGAAAGTGCTCCCATTGTTTTAGAACTCAAAAAAAAACAAAAAAAAAAAATCAGCCATTTTTTTTAGAATAAAGAGAGGAAATACTTTTTTTATTTTATTTTGTGAGTGAAAATAACCCTAACAACCATGTGTATTTATATTAGCTTGGAGGGACGAACATTTAAGTGTTTCTCTTTATAGAAGATAATATTCTCATTAATATGATTTGGACTGCTAGGAATAGAGGTCAATTTAAACTTAAATCGAAAATATCTGATATAAATATTTTGTTATGTATTTAAGTGCTTAGGTAACATAATTAAATTATAATTCAAAGGTCAAAATAGAATGTGAAGTTTAAAGTTTTTCCAGATATGTTCAACAAGTGATTGATTTCCGTTTTTTTATTTCTGATAATTATGTATAATTTTTATTCTTATTTAGGCTCACTTTCAAAATTAAATCAAAGGATATAAAAAGTAGAGTTATAGATGTAATTAAGAAATGTACTTTTATTTTTTTTAAAATCAAACATTTGTTAGAGAAGTTTAAGGACAAGTTTGAACATGTAATTTGAAGGTCAAATCAAATATTTTTTAAAAAAGTTTTAAAGAGAAGTTTAGGTATGCGTCGTAATTTGAAGCTTAAATTTAAATTTTTAACTTAAATTTAGAGTTTATATATATAAAAAAAATTTGAAAAAATCTCAAAACATAATTTAAAATCTTAAAATTCTCCAAAAAGTAGAGTATCATTTTTTTTTAAAAAAAAACCTAAATTTATAAATTACGATTTTGTGACACCTTGAAAATAGAAGACAATTTAAAACTTAATAAATAGAGTTCAATTTTGAACAGTGGCTATCGCTTTAGTGAATACTTTACATACTATCATCAAAGGTAAGAGTCAAACCCCGGATGCTCATAATTAAGAAACCATACTACAATCATTTAATATGATGGGGGTAAGAATAATAATTTTGGAGTAGAATTTTAAATTAGCTTTATCTTATGTTTGATTTAAGGTATTAGNCTTGAAATTCTCCAAAAAGTGGAGTATCATTTTTTTTTTTTAAAAAAAAAAACTAAATTTATAAATTACGATTTTGTGACACCTTGAAATAGAAGACAATTTAAAACTTAATATATACAGTTCAATTTTGAACAGTGGCAATCGCTTTAGTGAATACTTCACATACTATCATCAAAGGTAAGAGTCAAACCCCGGATGCTCATAATTAAGAAACCATACTACAATCATTTAATATGATGGGGTAAGAATAATAATTTCAGAGTAGAATTTTAAATTAACTTTATCTTATGTTTGATTTAGGGTATTAGTGCCATCTCTTCAATCGGATAGTACTAATGATAATGTAGTAGCTAATCTAGATGTTTGTAATGTAGTAGACAAACTTTACGTCTGTAATATCTCAGGCCACTGATTGTGTAATGATGCATATTATATATAAATAAAATATCTATGTTTTAACCAAAAAGAAAAAAAGTCCCACATCATTCAGGGTTGAAAAGACTTTTTATACGATTTGGACAATCCTCCCTTCATAAAGTAGATTTTAGGATTGAATTAGAACCATATTAATTTCATTTCTCTTTTATATATCCCATACTACTCCTATGTAACTTATTTACTAACGGTGTAACACATAATTTCGACATCCTATAAAATTTAGAACGTAATTCATATAATTTAAATTTTGGCACCGCATTACTCTATGATAGAACTAAAAGATTCATAAAGAACATGAAAATTGGACATAAAGTAGACATCGTATCATGATAAACTCACAAACATGAAGAAAAAAAGGATAATTACAATGGATTGATATTACTTATATAAAATTCATTTCACGAAACTAATAAATTAAAACATTTTCATACTCACTTGATCTTTATAAGAAAGTAATGTTACATTAATTAAACAGTAAAAGATAAGTAACATTTCCATACTTAACAATAGATTTTTTAGTAATTCAGTTTCTACCTTATATCTCTTCATAAATTCCTATTAACATCCTCTAGCTTCCTCAACTGCTCTTGCATACTAAATAGGCATCGAAGCTATAGGATTTCGACCTGGCCTCGAAGGCAATTATGATGTTTTGCAAAAACCCCGAACTGCAATGTCAATTCAATATGACCCCACGTCATATTGAATTGGCATTGGAGCTCGAGGGATCAGCAAAATACTATAATTTCCACTAGGACTATATCGAAATCCCATAGCATTTCCCTTATAAGCAAGGTCTTGCTCTATTTATCAACACCTCTTCTAGGAATAGGGCACAACTCTCAAGAAATATTGATTTATCAATGCAAAAGAAAGACGTTGTCATTATGAGGTACCTCTAGGACCTCAGTGTTTAGAGTGCAACAAATAACTCCATCACGCATTTCAGGATTAGCAGGATCAACATGCTTATCACTCAACTCTCTGGAACAAGCTCCATCAGGAACATAAACGTCTTGATCTGGGGCTTTTGGAATTTCAGATACATCCTTATTCTTATCAGTCATGTCACTCTCCTCATAAGGAGTATCCAACAAGAATGAGCTCACATCAAACGTCTCATCATTTTCATCAAGTCCCGTAAAAGGCAATAATAACTCATCATTAGTACAACGTGAGATTTGATCTCTCATGCTGGATGATGAGTTGATAGTAGTCGATATATCATAACCTGATGTATCCATTTTATCCGCCCCATCGCGAACAAGAGGAACTAATGTATCAGCCCCATCACAAACAAGAGGGACTAATGTATTAGCCCCATCGCGAACAAGAGGGACAAATGTGTCAGTCCCATCGCGAACAAGAGGGACTAATGTGTCAGCCCCATCGCGAACAAGAGGGGCTAATGTATCGGCCCCATCGCGAACAAGAGGGACAAATGTATCGGCCCCATCGCGAACAAGAGGGCCTAATGTATTTTGCATGCGTATTTCTTTCTCATCGAGGCTACATAGGAGAGTTCGCCAACGGGCTTGCAATTCTTGATCATTAAATCTCCGTAAAAGTAATTCCAAAGAAGCACCAGTCTAGAAAAGAAATAAATTAATATGTCAACAAATTAAATTAATGAAACGTTCAAAAAAATTATCTACGGAGTTAATATTTTATAATCATTCAATCTTTAATTCTACCAAACAAATAACATTTTAGGAGAAATCAGACAAAAATATACTCAGATATTGACAAACAATAAAGGAAAATAATAATAATTCCTCTTCTAATAAATTAGAATAAATTGAGTATAGAATTTTTTTATTTAATTAATTTCTCATAATTTCACAATAAATACTACAAATACTATATGAAACAAATAAGACATAATAAGCAAGAAAAATTAACTAGACAATTAAGTATTAGATTTAAGGAAATTTCCGATTTGAATTCATTTTCATCTCTATTTACCCCAAAAACCATAAATTAAACTCCATACGCTTTTATCTCATTTTTTTTCAAAAAAAAACAAAAACCCATTCACTAACCTGCACAGTAAATCACCAAAAAAAGAAAAGAAAAAAAGATCTAGACCTTTGGTCCTTCAAATAGACAAAGACAACAATTACATATCAAGTGTAATCAAATAATCGAGGGTAAAATATATTCAGCGATTACTTTTATCTTAATAGGGACAAAAATGTTGTTTAAGATAAACTTGAGATAAAAAAAAAAAGTTGTCCACGCAGAAGTACAAAAACAACCAATTAACAAGATACAAAACAAATGAATCAACAAATATCCTTCAAATGAAAATCACTAAAATCAAATTCGGAATAAAAAATAAACACTAAAAAGCATACATTCTTTAAAAAATAAAACATCAAAATTAGTGTAAAAACAAGTATTTTTTTTTTGTTACCATAACAGCGTTGATAAGCAAAAGGTCATCTTGAGGGGTCCATGAAGAACTTGGTGAAAGAGATCCCATTTTTTTTTATTGGAGTGAAGTGAAGAAAAATATTTGATAGTTGTTTAATTAACAAGCATGTGTATTTATAATAGCTAGGAGGGACAGTGCAATTAAAGTATTTCTAAATTAGATAATATTCTCATTAAATTTTGTAAATATTGTTTTGACCGCGAGAAATATGTCAAATTAAATTTAATTCTAAAATATCTGATAGAAATATTTTCTTGTGTATATTTAAGTGCTAATTGAAATAAATTATAATTTGAACGTCAAAATAAAATTTAAAGTTTTTCTATATATGCTCAAGTGATCATTTCCCTTTTTGGTTTATCACAATCGTGTGTGATATTTATTCTTATTTAGGCTCAATTTTAAAATTAAACCAAAGGATATAAATAGTAGAGTAATAAATGTAGTTACTAACATAATATATTAATTTAGAAATGAGCTATTATGAAATAAATAAAACATTTGATAAAATGATTTAGAGAGAAGTTTAATTTGAAATTAGTGTTTGTTTATAAAATTTGGACAAAATTTTAATTTCAAATTATGATTTGAATTTCAATTTTTTCAAAAAGTAGGATTTTAATTTCAAGTTTGTAATTTATTTATTTTTAAATATACAATTAAATTTATGAATTAGGCCTAAGATCTTTTAGGGGTGGGATGATTTTTTTTTTAAGACAATCCTCTTCTTATGAGATAGATTTTGATGTTGAATTAGGCTAAGATCCATTTCTTTATAGAGATATCCCATACACGCCGTATCACATATAACTCAGTTATTAGCACAATACATCTCATAAAATTTAAGATCCATATAATTTAAATTTTGGAACCACATTAGTCAAAGATAGAACTAAAATATATATAATGGACATAAAAGTAGATATCATATCATGAAAAACCTATCAATATGTATTAAAAAAGAACATAATTTCAACTAATTAATATCACTTATATAAAATTCATTTCACTAAACTTAAGAAATTAAAACATTCCCATTCTCACGTGATCTTTATAAGAAAGTAAACATTACATTACATATAAGAGTTATATAGCAAAAATCTTCCAACTGCAAAAATCATAGTGTTTTTAGGATAAAATACATTAAAGTACTGTGACAATAATTAAATAACGTTCTAGCAAATAAGAATTATATAGCAAAAATCTTCCAACTGCAAAAATCTCTCTCATTCTTTAATATCAGTAATTAACAATAATAAAATAAAGAGAAAAAAGATCCATCATTTAATCAATAAATTAAAAAGTCAAGAGATTCTTGTCAAAATCTAGAATTCCCTAGGTCAATACAATTCAACATGTTGTATAGAGAATAATTTTGTACAAATTACCGGTCAATTATTTTTTTTATAGATCTATACAAAATTTTGAACATTTTAAGCAAGTAATAGCTAAAAAGTTAAAAGTTAAGATAGACGTAGGAAAAATGATCTATGCCCATAAGTACAATCATTTCTTCCATTAATATTTCAATGAAAATAAAATTACTTTCGTCATACCAAACATTAAAAATTAAAATGATTTCTCATCTAAAACATAACTAGGTTATACTAGTTTGGAGAGACCAACACATTTAAAGTATTTCCTTGGATAATATTGGTAATCCGATTAAGTTAATTTTTAGGAATTGGCATTTTGTAATTTTGCTTGCGTAGCTAGAAATAGAAAAAAATCAACCTTTTTCTAAAAAAAAAAACTCCGACTTTGACTTTGACGGAGAAAAACTCCAAATAGATACACATAATTTAGATTAGAAGGAGTGAAAGTCACTTGACTACAAGAAAAAAAGGTCTAAATTAGAATTCAACCTTCCTTTCTCCAAACTATACAAAAAGAGATTGAATCAGACCGATTTTTGAACTTAATACATAGACAACCATTTAAATTTGTGAGTAAAGACACTCATAATTGTAATTTATTCCAATTAATCACTTGAATTCATGATAAAATATTTTTCAAAACTATATAAAACAATTGTTAGTAACTTATTTAAATTTTTGCCAATACTAAACACTATCCACTTACCATGAGCAAGAAAATAAAGCTCCCTTGCTCTAATATTGTTGATAAAACATAAATTGTTAGTAACTTATTCAAATTTTTACTAATACTCAACAATATTGTGACTGAAATTTGATAGTACCTATAGAATAAAGATTCATAAAAACATACATATTGAGCAAAAAGTAGATATCGTATCATGAAGAAAAGAGAAATAATTTATTTTACGAAACTAAGAAATTAAAACATTTTCAAACTTTCACGTGATTTTTATAAGAAAGTACATTAAACATTAGAAGATACATAACACTTCAATTAAAAAATGTGTCTACCATGCATATGCATACGTTAAACTTTAGAATAAATCATACAGTTAGTATATTAGTATGTTTTTTTTCTTAATTTCACTTTAATAATTAATTTTGTACTAGTTACCTATCAATTTTTTATTTTATTTTTGTGGATCTATATCTATAAAACTTTGAACACTTTTTAGCAAGTAATAAGTAGGAAGTTAAAAGTTAAAATAATCGTAAAAAAACTTAATTTATGCCCATAAGTAGAGTCATTGATCTTCCATTAATATTTCATGAACTTTCGATATACCCTACCCTACCCTACGAAAAATTAAAATGACAAATCTCATCTAAAACATTTTGCAGGGAATATTTATTTAATAAGGCTATTGAACATGGGACTATTTCCCTTACAAGAAAAGTAAATTCAAATCAAGTAATAAAAGTAAAATACAATTCATTTTGCTCCATGAAATGTATTTATTGCACTTGAATTTCCTAACGGGACTTCTTGCAATGTTGTTCCTTAGCCTTCTTATCATTCTTTTAATTTGCAGATGATGTTAATGACCTTTTAATAGGAGGAAATATAATGTGGTCATTGTTCGGAATTTCTAGGACTTCTGTGTTTATAACGCAATAGATAACTCCATCGCGCATTGTAGGATCATCTATCACTTTGGGACGACCACTTTCGGAAATGAGAAGATTTTGTTCTAAAATATATCAATGAAAAGTTAAAAAAATGTTCTACAGATTATATTTATTCTTTAATTTAATTCTACCAAATAATTAACATTTTAGATCAAACTAGAGTTAACTACACTATGATATTAAAAAACAAGCAATAAAGGAAAGAAGAATAATTATTCCTCTACAAATAGAAATGACAAAAAACAATTTATGAATGAAAAAAAATAAAAAAATCACGGGAACAAATGTGCACCTTTTCAAAAAAAGTAAAGCACGAAATACTCAATTCAACAAGAAATCATTCCCAATTAAACACTAAAAAAACATATGTACACTCTTTAAAGAATAAAATATCAAAACAACTAAAACAGAAAACCAAAAAGATAATCAAAAAATAAATATATTATTTTTGGTACCATAGCAGCGTTGAAGAAATGATTTTTTCTTGAGAAATAATTTATATTTGTGAGTGAAAATAAGCTTAACAAGTGCTCTTATTTATACTAGTTTGGAAAGAACGATACATTTAAAGTGTTTCATTAGATAATATTTGTAGTCCAATTAAGAAGTTCATTTTTGGGAATTTGTAAATTAGCTTGGACAGCCAGAAATAGAACTTTTTTAAAAACTTTTTCCAAAAAAAAAAACCTTTCACTTTGACTGTGCAGAGATCCAAATAGGCGCATATAGTTTAGATTAGAAGGAGCGAAAGTCACTTGACTACGAGAAAAGAAAGTCTAAATTAGAATTCAACCTTCCTTTCTTCAAACTATACAAAAAGAGAATGAATTAGGCCTATTTTTGAACTTAATACATAGATAACCATTTAAATTTGTGAGTAAAAACACTCAAATTATATTTATTCCAATTAAGCACTTGAGCTCATTATAAGATATGCTTGAAAAATATAAAACAATTGTTAGTTACTTATTTAAATTTTTGCTAATACTAAACAATATCCACTTACCTTCACAAAAAAAAAAATGAAGCCTCCTTCTCTAATATTGTTGATAAACATAAATTGTTAGTAAATTATTCAAATTTATACCAATATTGAACAATATTGTGACTGAAATTTGATAGTACCTATATAAACATAAAATATTGCTATATAGTAACTTATTTGAGCTTTTTCCAACTATATTAGCAGTATTTTGAGATTTAATTAAGCTTTCAATAACAAAGAAAAGCCTATCTATTTATATTCTCACTACCTCTGATCATTTCAATATATATATATATAAAGATGCAAGTGATAAAGATCATAAGTAAGAATAATAATATTTTTGGGATAGAATTTAGGATTAGTTTTATTTCATATGTGATTTGGGGTATTGGTTCATTTTGGATACAAATTTTGAACCCATATAATTTAAATTTTGACACCGTATTTGTCTAAAATAGAAATAAAGATATTGAGCATAAAGTAGACATTGTATCATGACAACCTACTGACATGGAGAAAAGAAAACTAATCTGTTTTACGAAACTAAGAAATTAAAACATTTCCTCATTCGAAATGATAGAATAGATATATGTAACATGAATGAGTATGTTTTTATGCCCATATGATCTTCCATTAATATTTTATGAAAATAAAATAGCTTTCGTAATACCAAATACCAAAAATTAAAATGACAAATCTCATCTAAAACATTTTCTAGGAAAATGATGAAAATATTTATTTAATAAGGCTATTGAACATGGGACTATTTCCCTTACAAGAAAAGTAAATTCAAATCAAGTAATAAAAGTAAAATACAAAAATAATCGGCATTTTGCTCCATGAAATGTATTTGTTGCACTTGAATTTCCTAACGGGGCTTCTTGCAATGTTGTTTCTTGACCTTCTTAGCATTCTTTTGATTTGCAGATGATGTTGACGACCTTTTAATAGGAGGAAATATAATGTGATCGTTGTTCGGAATTTCTAGGGCTTCTGTGCTTATAACGCAACAGATAACTCCATCGCGCATTGTAGGATCTTTGGGACGGACACTTTCGAAAATGGGAAGCTTTTGATCTTGAACTTTTTGAACTTCATCAGAGGTACCCTAAACATCCAACATGCCAAAAAAATCAATTAAAAAAAGTTCTAGGGAAATACAAATTATGTAAAAAAATTTATTTATCATTCTTTAATTAAATTCTACCAAACAAACCACATTTTAGATCAAATTAGAGTTAGGTACAGTCGTATATAGAAAAACAAGCAATAAAGGAAAAAGAATAATTATTCCTTTTCTAATAAAAATCACAAAAATCAATTTCTGAATGAAAATAAATAAATAATCAAACATGTGCACCTTTTCAAATAAGCAAAACACAAAAAACTTAATTCAACGTGAAATCATACATTTTAAAGAATAAAACATCAAAACAACTAAAAAGAAAACCAAAAAAAACAATCAAAAAAGAATATTTTTTTGTGGTACCATAGCAGCGTTGAAGAAATGACTTTTTCTTGAAAGTGAGAGAGGGGAAATATTTTATATTTGTGAGTGAAAATAAGTTTAACAAAAGTTCTTATTTATACTAGTTTGGAGAGATCAACACACTTAAAGTATTTCCTTAGAAGTTAATTTTTGTAAATTTGGGATTTTGTAAATTAGATGGACAGCTAGAAATAGAAAAAAATATAATTAAAAAAATGTTGACTTTGACTTTGACTAATTTGACTGTGAAAAGCTCCAAATAGACGCACATCGTTTAGATTAGAAGGAGTAAAAGTCACTTGACAACAAAAAGAAAAAGGTCTAAATTAGAATTCAACCATCCTTTCTTCAAACGGTACTGAAAGAGATAGAATCAGGCCCTTTTTTTAACTTTATACATATACAATCATTTAAATTTGTGAGTAAAGATACTCAAATTATAATTTATTCCAGTTAAGCACTTGATCTCATGATACGACATGCTTAAAAAATATATAAAATAATTGTTAGCAACTTATTTAAATTTTTATCAATACTAAAGAATATTCACTTTCCATGAGCAAAAAAATGAAGCTTCCTTGCTCTAATATTGTTAATAATACTAAACAATATTGTGACTGAAATTTGGTACTACCTATATGAACATAAACTACTACAAATAGTGACTTATTTAAACATTTTCCAACTATATTAAGCAATATTTTAAGTTTTAATTAAGCTTCCAATAACAAAAAAATATATCTATCTATTTAGATTTTCACTGCTTGATCATTTCAAAAATATATATGATGCAAGTGGTGAAACTTTGAAAGGGAGCCTTGAACAACAGCAGCCCAAAAAAAACATTTATTACTTCTATGTTGGCTATATAATTTTTTATTGTTTATTTTGCATGTAATTAAATTCATATTCATTTGCTATTATCTAAGATAATTTTTTTAAAAAGGTGCAAAAATCTCTTACATTTTCTACAAGAATATATAAATATATAATTCGAACTAAGCTGGATG
This sequence comes from Solanum stenotomum, assembly GCF_019186545.1. Taxonomy (NCBI): domain Eukaryota; kingdom Viridiplantae; phylum Streptophyta; class Magnoliopsida; order Solanales; family Solanaceae; genus Solanum; species Solanum stenotomum. The sequence continues at coordinate 1,652,137 of NC_064283.1, forward strand.
GTTAGATACGAATTCGATCGAATTCAGTCAATAACTTTAGTGAATACTATGATCTTATGATACATCATACATGTGTAATAATAATAATAATAATAATAATAATAATATTTGGGATAGAATTTAAGATTAATTTACAAAATTTTGAACAAACATACCAACATGAAGGAAAAAAAACATAATTTCAAGTAATAAATATTGGTGATATAAAATTCATTTCACAAAACTAAGAAATTAAAACATTTCCATACTTTCACATGATCTTTATATATAAGAAAGTACATTAAACATTAAAAGATACATAACACTTCAATCCAAAAACAATAGAGTTTGGTTTTAACACACTGAATTAAGCAAAAGTAGGAGAATAGTCTAAAGAGTCAGTACTCTCATGCATGTCTAGTGAAGAAACATTGCATGGGAAATTTTTAAATTTTACAAAAAATTGTAAAAGTATATGTTTTTTCCCTCCAATTTATTTCACTTAAATTCAAAAAAGTGGTTGTACTTTTGAAATGAAAAGTTGTCATAAGGGTAAAATTGTAACTTCACTGTGCTAATCATTGTTGCCTTAATCTGTGTGCCATTTCTAAAGTGGACAAGTAAAAAGGGACGGAGGGAGTATTGCTTTAACTTATTTCACGTCCAATAAAGTTTATATATAATAAATAGAAAACATCAATATACTAATAATAGGGGAAAATTACAATAAGGTGAATTAATTACTACTACTCAACCTAGAGCAAAAGTAGTAATATCAGAGCCGCCTCCACTGTGAAGATGATGATTGTTATTTGGTTGAAGGCCTAAGGCTAATATATGATGCCCTCCAGTGGGGAATCCAAGCACGGAATTGTAGTCTCCTTCTTGTTCAACTAATCCACCATATGGATCCTCTTGTCTTGCATCCTGCACCATTCAAAATCAATCATCAATATCATGTATGTATTGTTGGGGTGGATGGAGAAAGAGGGAAGGAAATGAATATTTTTGTCGATTAATCACATCAATATCATGTATGTAAGTTGATCACCATGTATTGAATTTCTTTTAAACTCAGAAGCACCACAATCTTACGTTGGAAATGATATCATTCGTAAAACTCTAGTAATGTTATTTTAAAATTCACTAAACAAGTATAAATACTAGATTTTGCACCAAGTAAATCAAATGTGTTGCGGTAGAATTCCAAATTCCTGCGTGCCCATATGAAAGGCCTTTTAGTGGTTGTGTGGAAAGATCATAAAAATATAGGTGTGTATCGAATTCTCCCCAAATAATATACTTTTTGAGGATCTGACACGGATATTATAGCATTTTAAAGAACCCGATCAACGTACTAGGTTTATCTAGATGTAGAGAACAATGTAAATCATAGATAAATGTGCATCTAACTACTACTCCTATCAAGCAATATGGCAAAAATGGGGTTGTGGATGATTGGAAAAACAAACTTAATTTCTATGCAAGGCAAACAAAATATTAGTAACAAGTTTTAATCACTTACAAATTCAAGCAGGAGATTTCTATGTATTTCTTCCACATTCCTAACCTGCAATCAACCAAAATATGAATTCGTCTTTTTTTTTTTTTTCTTTTCTTCTTTTTTTGTGTGTGGACTGTGGAGTGGGAACAGAGGCGGAGCTAGGTGATATATATATATTTCCCAAAATTTAGAATCCCAAACTCTTAATCCTGGCTCCGCCTTTGAGTAGGAAGGGGGAATAAAAAAGCTCAATAGAAGATGATAATCAATATTGTTACCTTCTTCCTGTATGTTTCAATCTGATTGCCAATCACCTTATACTGTTCTTTCACAAAAATAAAATAAAGTTAGGCATTGCTTACATAAAGAAAATGACCAACTTTATGGAAGGCAAGCAAATAAAAATGAAAAGGTAGTTAAGGATATTACTACTCACATTGGATTACTCTTTTCTATTTATTTATTTTTTGGGTAAAAGAGGTAATTATATTAATAACTAATATGCATCATAACAAAATACTCATGAATCGACATGATGAACCAATAGTAATAAGTAATATGCATCACAACAAGTGATGAAGAATCCGATCTTTAGATCTACAACCATTCAATCGGCCTTTAGATGTATTCTCTCAAGTTCTAGAATGATAGGTGTCTACTTAAGAGAAGCTGAGTTTCATAGGACTAGTGAAGTAATTGAAAGTCCAAGATAGAAAGAAAAAATTGTCAATATATATGTACTATTTTTATTCTAAAATTATTATTACGTTTTGTCTTTCAAAAGTTTCAAGCTAACTGAATTTAGATTAAATTTAGTATATCTTAAAATGTCGAACAAATTTTCTCTATACCTTCTTTTTTTAGTTGATCTAGATCAAGATTCAAGTAAATTCCGTCTTTATGAGCTTATTCACAGTATGATCAGTCTCATGTTCATATAAATGAATAGGATTGTCGAGGGTCAATCGAAGAAAAAACCTCTTTACCCATAAAGGTAAGAATAAAACTGCAAAACATATTACCTTTTCATATCTCACTTGACAACAATAAAGTGATTCGATTACGATTATTTCAATTTTAGAAATTTTAGTTTAATAATTGGAATTAACCTTTCTTTCACGAATAAGCTTCAGAGAATTGTCCACATTTTCCATGAGCTCTTCCAACTGTTCATAGTTCAGATCATTTAGGCTTTCTCCCATCCTCTGCCTGTCCATTAATTATAATATCAATAAATAAACAAAATAAAATAAAATAAAAAGATTATTTTTTTTAGATTTTTAATCAATAAATTAAAAAGTCATAGATTCTTGTTAAAGATCTAGATATCTAACCTGATCTCTTTTCGTAGATTCCTATTAACATCCTTTAACTTCCTCAGCTGCTCTTGCATTTTCTGCACAATATTTAACAAATACTAATAGATCTGAAAGTTCCTCAAAAAATTATAAGTAAAACAATTTTCCTAATAATTAAACTTTTAAATGAGACGTACATACAGTTCAACATGATATCAAAGAAGTGGTTTAGATGATCTATTAAACACTCGAAATTATATAGAAAATAATGTAATATGTACACCTTAAAAATTATTTTTTTACAGATCTATATAATATCTTGAACACTTTTAACGAAGTTCCTAACTTCGCTATTGTATCAAAACATGGGGATCGATCGAGATCTTGGGTAATTCATATCTCATCACCATCCATTATTTCAAGAATCTTTACATCTTTAGCCCAAAATCAAGTGAATAAAAGTATGATCTATTTAAAACAAAATAAACTTGTTAGATGAGATGAATTTGTTACACAATTTAACAAAAAAAGGGGAAAGTTAAAGATCTTAGAAGGGAGAAATCAAAGAAATTAAAACCTCATAGTGAGTAGTCCAAATATCAACTCCAATAGTCTTTTGGTACAGATCGAACAATTGCTTGGTCCTAACAACACATAAACAACATCAAATTATTCAACATAAACACAAAATTTCAAAATAATAATAATAATAATAATAAGATAAAGTTATTTTATTACGTGATAGAGGGACTTATAAACTCATGAAGTTTTCCAGTACTAGAAATCATAACAATTGAAACTTTAGCATCACAAAGAACAGTAAGTTCATTAGCCTTCTTGAATAGCCCATTTCTTCTCTTTGAATAAGTCACTTGCCTATTTGTTTGGTTTTCTATTTTCTTGATCTGGATCTTACCACGAGCCATAACTCTTTTTTTTTTTTTTTTTGAGATCTTGAATACTCAAACCCTAAAAGGTCAAGTTAACTTTTTATTGTGCAATTTTTTATTTTGATTTGTGATAAGATATTGGAGGAGAAGAGTCTTAGAAAGATGGAGTTACTAAAAATGGAAAGGTATGCCAAAACAATGAAAGGTGATTGCAGAATTTGATAAAAGTAATTTAAGAATCAATCAATTGTCACTTGTTGTAGTTGTCCCTACCATCACAACGTCTCAGTTATCAGTCACTTGTCACCCACCAGTATTTATATTTTTATTATGAATTAAATGAGGAAAAATGTGTGATCATCTTATTTTTAAAATTCAAGATATACTAATTAATACTAAAAGGGATTACATATTATACGTCTCCTCGTATATAGATTTGATTCTTTTATTTCTTATGCAAATTCTTTTTATTCACTGGATGACGTCTAGATCATGAGATATGGATTTTGAATAATTTAATATCATATTAAAGTGTGTAATTGACCGCGTTGAAGTGTTGCAATTGTTCAAAAATATATATGTTGAAAATGGTTAGAGTAGAAATAATCGTTGATGCTCAATATTGTTAGATTAGACTTGAGACATTTTTTCTAATCTTTTTGATCAATCAATTCCTTAATCTGTTTTTGTTTTCCTATTTATTGGTTTATAGTGCCATAATTATGTACTTTACCAACGTATTCAATGAATTATCCCGTTAATAAAAAAACAGACAACGAATATTATGAAAAGGTTTTGATGGCCTCTACTATACGAGTTAGCCCTCTCAAGTGGTAGATAAAATATCTAGATAATTAGGCCACCTAAAAGATAATTATAAATTATGTTATATGAACGTGCATATGATAAATATAGAAATGGCCTATAGAAATTAAGTTAAAACACATGGATAGTAGTTAATTAGTATCCATTCCATAATTGACCGATGTGAGATTTCTTCAATACTCACTCATGCAACAACAACACAACAAACTCAACGTAGTCTCAAAAGCAGATTCTGGACACTAGAAAGGATAGAGTTTACAGAAATCTAGCATTTACCTTGAGGAGGTATGTCTAGGATTGGACATTGTGAAAAATAGACATTAGATCTAACTTAATCTCAAATGCTAGTTCAAGAGGTAAAGATTGTTCAAGTCATATTAAAGAGACTACACATAAATGACGGATTGATGTGGGTCCCTTTTTACCTAAAGAAGGGAACTAACTTCTTGCCATTACACTAACTAGACTCAAGTACTTTTTTCACCAATTTTCACAAATGAAAGATTTGTTCAACAAATTTTGCTTAAGATTCTGTATAGCTAGTATATATTATTAGTATAGCATTACATGAAGGAAATGCAAATAAAGGACCGTTGTGTTAAACGAGTGATTGCGGTCTCTTCTTTTATACATGTCTTAAGTTGTACCAACAGATATGGCATATGCTCTAAGTTTAGGGCACTACCTACCCTAAAACTACTTTTGATTTATGCGAATATTATTTGATGCTTTCATCTATTTTGTGATCCTCAAAGTTTTAATTCAACTTATACACCAATAACATATTCAGCATAATCTCATAAATGAAGTTTGAAGAGGCCTGAAGGGTGTGGTTTGTAGCGATCTTTTTTGTTGGCTAATTTACTCCTTATATGTGCGGGGGTTTAGTGTGAAGATAGTCATCTCCTAACCCTCCTTTTGAAAGGATAAAAGTTTTATCCTTTGTGTTGTATGTTGATGTAAGGTCAAGCCCCCCTCATGTACTTATTCTCATGATATATAATACTCGTGCCAACTAGGGGAATTTTTTTATTTTTTTTAAAAAAAGAAAAGATAGATAGATAGGGTAAATCGATGTGCATGTGTTGTATGAAAAGGGAAACAAGAGCGGAGTTACAATATTAGGTACAAGTTTAGATCAAACGAATTCAATGACTTTTGCTTAATTAGACCTTTCAATTGGTAATTCAATAAACAAAACGAGCTACAATAAATTCAATAGTCAACTTAAACGATATTAGGTACAAGTTTGATCAGACAAATTCAATAGCTTTTTCTTGGACTTATAAATTGGTAATTCAGTAATTAAAACAATTGAACTAATTTAATAGTAAATTCACTATAAACTTGAACGTAACTCTAAAAGGGGTTACGTCGCCTAAGCGACCTCGAACTAATACTAAATATAGACATTCAGAAAACTAATCCTAGAATAGAATTATTCGAATGACAAACAAATTACTAAATACATATATAAACATTTCATAAAACTAACCAGAATATAAGTAGTTTGGCAAAATGTCAGGACTATGAATACATTGCAATAACGAGTATATATCTAAATGGGACAAACAAAGAACCAATGGTTTAACATTAAACCCTAAAAAGTGATACTAAACTAAAGCCTAGGAAGAAGAAAAGGATACTAAAAGTCTACAACTTTGTGATTACTTGCACGGCTATATGACAAGGAATCTTGAAATATTAACGTTGTTCATCTAGTCCTTTCATGTATTGGGTCATTCGCACAAATATCGATGGTCTTTAATTTTTATCTATTAAATTTGATGGTATTTTATTTATCTTGTCATATATTAAGCAACAAATAATAAGTAGCTAAAGATTTCTCTGATGTCGAAATAACAAATATTTTTTGCTTTCTATGAGTTTAATTTTCTTACCATACTTATTATAGTCTATAACATACAAGTTATGTTGCTTAATCTATATACATAGCTTATGTTGATCAAGGCATAATTCATTCGGTTCAAAACCCACATTAGTTCTTACAAAATTAATGTCAAGAGAGGCAAAAGTTTAGTTTCAGAATGAATGGTAAGAGGCATAATTTGATCTACAAAATTTATTTCGAGTGAGACAAAAGTTCTCTTAACTAACTTATCCGAGCGAATTAGATTTTACACGACTTATGACATACTACTTAATTTCTACCAAACTTATGTCAGACAAGACAAAAAAATTCTAAACTTATTATTTGTAATATTTTGTTGATATTATTGTGGGCTAGAGGCTATTCGGTGGGCTTGCTCACTTAATACAAGCTGGACCCAGAAAAGCCCATCATTAATTGAGCCCATCTTTAGAAAGCCACCCCAACTTGCTAGCCACATTTTTGCTTCTTCTCATTAAGAAAAAGAAAATAAAACTATTTTAATAAAATTTTCAATGGTTTCATTTTCTCAAAAAGTTTTTCCATTTATATACCTTATATCACTTAATTTTTTCTTTTCTTATGTTAAAAATGCTCTATAGAATATTTTAACACATTGTACATGGTTTGATACTTGTTAGTTGGTATATATTTGCATCAAGTAAGTCAGTACTTTGAGTGTTAGGATAGATAAACAAAACACAGATTGATTATATTGCACCTTAAATATATGAAAATTTGGTCACACTCAATATTTATATCAAATCAATAAACGTATGTCCTATGCTTGAGCAATGTTCAATCGCCTCTCAAGTCTCATGGCCGGGAAATTTTTTTTAAAAGGGTTACGTACATATATATATCATTATACAGTCATACTCTATTCACGTTGTCGTGCTTATTAATTAACTGCTAATACTAATTTAATTATGAGATCTAGTTTGTTCTAAGTCAGAATTTAAAATCCTATTTAGATACCTCGATTGAATTGATTTTTTTTAGAGAATTTGATATTAAATATTCATTATCAGTTGGTTAGTCAACAATATGAGAAATTGACAGCTTGGCAGCTATAAATGTCTTATAGAATATACATAATATTTAATTAAAATAAGAAGAAAAAAAAATATGTACAAGTAGACATTATCCGGTATCACTCATCACAACAATCAAATTTGAAGCGCATAGATTGATCTACCAACGAGCTATATATATTCCTGAGCTAAAGGAAATCAAATAATTATTTTCTCTAATATTTATGTGTCAATATTAAATGAACACCTTAATTACGAACAAGTCAAAATAAGGAATTAAAGTAGAAAGTAATAGTAGTAATTACTATTAACTAAATAATTTAAAGCTTATGTCCAAACCACCCTAACCTACTAGTCTCTCTTAATTAACATACTATAAGATATTAACGATGGGAGAAACTTCGCCTATCATTATCATATAGACTATAGTTTTTATATTTACCAATTGATTACGCCCAATTCACTACTAGAAAATAAAGCATCAGCGCGACAGGCAGAATTTCATAATTAAATAATAAAAATTTCATTCTAATCTCGTTTAGTTATTAATTAGCAACGAATTTAAAGAAAACTCAATTATCGAATTAGTTAGAAATTATCAAAAAATTTTATAGCTAGTTCCATATTTTCTAGTAGTGATTCTGATCTTCCCATATCTGATGAAGATCATAAATGTGTACTACGTAGTATATATAGTTGATCAAACTTAGGCATCTAATTAGCTGGCTATATATAACGAAAATGATTTGTCATTTGTCTATAGACAGAAAGTTGGTCACTTAAACATGGACATATTTCAAACGTCATCATACACATGTATATGTGACAGAATATGATAAAAACCCAAAATAAAAAATATATAAAAAGTTCTACTTTATTAAATTCATATAAATTAAGTAATACATATTGAACCTAAATAGTAAAGAGTAGTTATGGCAAGTAGACGATATTTCCATACAATAACATATATTAATGGGAAAATGCATAATTACCCTCAATCTATGCCCAAAATCTCAGAGACATATTTATACTATACTAAGGTCCTATTACCTCCCGAACTTATTTTATAAATAATTCTCTACCCTTTTTCGGCCTACGTGGCACTATCTTCTGGCCCAGCGGGTGTTGACAATTTTTTTAAGCTATCTGGTTGATAGTGTCACCTAGACCAAAAAGGAATAGAAAATTATTCATAAAATAAGTTTGGGGGGTAATAGGACCTTAGTATAGTATAAGTGTGTCTCTGAGATTTCGGGCATAGGTTGGGGATACTTATGCATTTTTCATATACTAATTAATACTTTAGGAATGATAATGACTTGTAGCTATATATCAGCCCTAAGCTCTTAATTAATTACAATTACATTAATTAATTAATACATAGGGCAGACTCATGAGAGAGGTAGACTCTTGTTAGGCATGCGCTAGCTGGAGACCACTAAACTCAATCATTTTATGGTAAAACCCCCGCTCTCATGCAATAGCTCGCACCACTAAACTCAATCATAGTCGATAGCAAATAGGAAAAACACGTATTTAATATTCTGAATGCGTCTCTGCTAAACAAGTATGCTTGAGAGAAGGATCATCATCACGTAAGAGGATTTTCGAGTAAAGAGCAGTGGAGAGCAATAGAGCAATGATGACTAAAACTGAGAGAGATGATAGAGTTAGCATTATGGTGTGTGGCACTTTTCCTTTAACCTCTTTTGCATATCTTGTAGATGCCAATGCTAATAGTGTTACTGGATATGAATATGCCCACCATGCCACGTTAAATTTTCTCATTGATTTCTTGAAAAGACTTGGCCTGCATATCTAAAAAGTTCAAACAAAAAAACTATAATCAATCACTATCGTTCAGAAGCAAATTCAAAATTTTAGAACATCAACGTTGTACCAATAACTTAGTTCATAATATAAGTTTTCTATATATTAACGTATGTTGAATTTTCTAACATACACATATAAGATTTGAGATAGATTATTGAATTTGACCAAACCCTAATGCTATACATATTGGTCTTCATCACACCTAAAAGTTTTCTAAAAAAATAATCGATAAATATATTACGTATATACTCAAAATAAATTTGTACGTGATATAATTTTAATATTTTTGACCAAACCATCTACCTAAAAAGATTTGATCAGTTTTATACTTTTATGGGATTGTGGATCTAGTAGACTGACAAATGAGAGTCGTCTTGATCACGGCATGTACGGCTCGTACAAGAAAACCTGAATATTTAAATAGCAAGCCAATATTTAATAACGTTAATATTTTTAATATACAAAAACAATGAAATTAGAAACATAAATAACAAGTTGATCCTAAAAGAAAACAATATTATAATTATATTCCTAATACGACACATACGTAGACTTGAAGACAAAGTTGTTGTAAAGTCAATTTCATCTAATTGCACATGCAAGGAAGTGAAAAATTCCAACTTAGGATTGAAAAACAATAATAATAATAATAATAATAATAATAATAATAATAATAATAATAATAATATATAAATTAAAGGTTTCTGATATATATTCATCAAATTTTGCAAGTTGAAGACTCCTTTAATCTTGGATTCAACTCATATATCGTATAAAGAGTTTTATATTATCAATATGTAATATAACTTGTTATAAAAGATTGTCTATTTTATAGCTAATTAAAAGTTATATCGAATAATATGTTTTGGAATTTTTAAAAGAAAATGAATACTTTTTAAATTTAACGTTACCAGTGACGTAAAGAGGAATAACGAGAGAAAGAAGAACATCTTCGAAGTAGTATCGAAGGTTCCAGTAATTGACGCCCAAGCCAAGCTAGCCATACTCGGAGCAGCCGAGAACAAGAAGAAAACGGGCCGTAACATAGCCGGTAGCCGGTCACTTCCCGATAGCCGCTGATACAACGTAACAAAAAGGACCAAATAATGAACCATGCCTAATGAAAACAAGCAAACCGAAACCTCTTGCCAGCCCATTTTAGCCGCGGCCCGAGCCCCGACTAAGTTCCCAATGACCGATAAATGGCTCGTTGGGTTAGCCACGGCTGTTAAAAACCTTTTCCCTTTAGTGAACCATTGCCCATAAATTTTCACATCCAAAATTATAACCGGAACAGCAAAAACCCACCAAAGAGCTTTGTAACCAACGTGTTTTGGAGCTATAATAAAAGGGTAGGATTCGAGTAAAATGAGCCAAGAAATCCAAGGGGCAAAAAGGTAATTTACACCAACATGGTGTAGAAACTCACCTTTGACTAAATCAAATCGAAAGACGCATTTCAAGAGGTAGAGTACTGAAAGTAGAACCAGAATCAATAAAGCAAACGACCATGAGAATATTAGAATGGGACGATAGATTATTTGAGGGACACGATGTAAGAATTTTGTTTCGTTATTAGTTGGGTCGAGTAGTGTTTTCCATAATAAAGTTTCCCAACATAAAGATAGGCTTATTCTAAAATAGCCTGCATGAATCCTCGTTAGCATTGAGAATAAAGTGAGAAGGCTATGATCGTCTTCTCGCTTTTCTAATGAACTGAGAGAGGAATCATCGATTGTAATATCAATATCTGTAATATCAATATCTGGTACAGTATTTTGGTTTTCGGACTCATGAGTACTAATAGGTGTGAGAATTATTTCATCTAATACTGGGGTGATTCTCAACGACATATTTGAAGGAATTAATGGAGTTTAATGTATCTTGTTAGAGATTATTATAGGGGAGAGATTGATAATAGGACAAATTAAGTAGGATTAAAGAAAGTGAAAATTGGGTTAGCTAGATGCTAAATGGAGACAAATGAATTAATTAAAAAGAGTACCAAATCAAATTTTCCTTCTAATTAGCTGGAGGTACATGCAGACAGGTACAAACTAAGTTTATATTATTTGAATGGTAAGATGTATGAGTTTAATATCTACACCAATGGCAAAATATCTCTAATAGAAAATAAAAAATGAACGACAAATTAATAAATTTTGCAGCTAAACAAAGAAAATTTTACTAGCTAGGAACCTTTTAGCTGCGAATTAGCTAGAAATATCAACAAATACCGTAGCAAATTTCATATTTTCTAATAAGGTATATTTTACATTGTATGATTATTGAAAAGGATTAAAGTTATATGTACTGACACGGTAATATATCTTAAACATAAAATTATATATGTGTAGAAAATAAATATTACACTTTGTGGTTAATGAATATACATGTACATATCGTTAAATGTGTGGTTTAATTAAATTGTATTATATTTATCAATTTTTATACATTTGAATATTTATATGAACCAAAATATTACTTGTCAATGCCTTAGTACTTAGTAGTTAGTACTACTATTTACATTGTTGAAAATGAAGAAGTTTAGGACCTAAAGAAAAGTCAGCCCATTGGACAAGTATTTGGGTCCAATGGCAATTGGACTAACAGAATGAGAGGACGCAGCCCAAATATCAACTAGCCTTTTGTAACAAACTAAGTGACTCCCTATGTTATATTTTGGAAAAACTACCTAACTACAAATACATTACTACCATATATACTATATTTACCTCTAGTCTAAAACAATTACATATACTACCACTTTTAATATTTATACCACATATTTTAAAAGATTTAATTAGATACACAAATCCCTTAAATATGGTATTGGATAATTATCTTAAATTTAATCTCCTTAATTAATGGTCCACATTAACAACCCAAAATTTTTATCACATAAATCACACCTGCCGTTCCCCACCCCACGTCCACTAACCCTCATTCTTCCTCCATCTTCTCCCTTTTTCTTCCTTCATCCTCTCAATACATATTTGCATGTTCAAATCAGCATTATACATATATGTTTGTTTTTATTATTTTATTATTCTCATGTATCTTGATTTTGTATCTGCGTTAAAGCTCATAACGTTCTGACACTCAATTTAAAAAAGTTCTATAAATTAGGTTTTATATTTTTTGATTTTGTTATTTCTCAAATACTTTAATGGCTGGTCATTCTCAAAATCAGATGATTCTTGTTAAAGGTACTACACATTAACAATATTATACTAAATCAAACAACTTCTATTTGTTATTTTCACTCATGAGTTTTTCATTATAGGGACTGACTCTTCAT